>NC_083474.1:1818063-1905563 GCF_030014155.1 Tachysurus vachellii
CACACACATAAAAAACACTCACACACTCACGCACACACACATTCACACACATTCGCACTCACACAGACACATACAAACACACACTCACACACACATTCACACACACACTCTCACACATACATACACACTCGCACACATACAAACAAACACACACATACTAACACATACACACTAAAATGCACAACAACAAACACTGACACACACACAGTTACACAGTATTACACACATATGCAATAACATAGTACACACACGCACAGACACGTGTTAGCGTAATGAGCAATTTTTTTTTTTCCCATTTTATTCTCAAGTTCTCAAAAAAGCGATCAGGTTCGAAACATGTAGCTTTTGTTTTTCCGCCAAAATACGACTGCAGAAACTTATGGTATGATAATCATCCAAGGAAATGATCACGGGATCGGCTTCCAAATACACATTTTCAAAGAAGGCAACATATAAAAACATGAATATTTTTCACCTGCTAGCTAGAAATGGTCCGAAATACGGACTTTATGTTACGTTCTGAAAATCTAGGACACATAATTTAAACAGCAAAAGTTTTATTTCAGCCTGTATGTGGAATTATAGCAGGCTGATCTTTATGATATCACTAGAACACTGATAAAAGAGTCTGGTAAAAGCCCATGCAGTTTGACATCCCTACTGTGTAAGTAAAGCACTAGCATTTTTAAAACTAGAGAAAATTACACATAAACTTTTTTTTTCCTGGTATATGAATGTTAAAGTTTCTATATAGTTATCATTATAGTTTTTTCACACAGATATCCAGCAACCGTGTAAGTCACAATCATCTAGTGAGGATCTGGACGTCTTTAGTCAGACTGAATGCTAAAACAAAGCAAAGTTATAAATGGAAAAAATGTTTGTTTGTTTTTTCAAAGTCAGCCAATTTTTCGAGACAATTTAATTTTTGTTAACGAAAACGTTTAAAATTAAAATTCAGCTAACCTCGATTTTATCTAAACGTCTTTGGGTTCAATTTTTATTTATTTATTTACATTTTATTGATTTTTCTTTTTTCAATGTAAAACATTGACATTTGAAGCACAGTGGATACTTTAACATTTATCTATTTAAATTCTTTTATTTTTATTTTATTTTTTTTTCCCAAAAATGACCCAGAAATGAATTCAAGCCAATTTACACTGTTTTGGTCAATAAATACAAATCATAATCAAGTCAGATAAAGTTCCTTCTGCACCTTTAGATGTTAGAGAAAGAACATTTAACATTAACATCAATATTTTCTGTTTAACTGTTTTATTTATTCCACAATTGTGTGTTGTTTTTATTTGACCCTGAATAATTCTTTCTTAAACTTTATAAATTCTGTTTTACTCGAATTTTTGATTGTTATAGCAAAAGTTTGTCTGTTCTTTCAGGATTTCTTTCAGTGTCTTGTTTCTTTTCTTTCGTGATTCTTTCAGCCAAAAACTGTTGCTCTTGTTGGTTTTATTTGTACACAATTTGCACTACAACTTGCTTCTCTTTGATCACTTTTCTGTTCATCTCCTACCAGTGAAGACATGTGTAATGACGATTATGAGATCTGTACAGATTTGGTTGATTTCTATCATCCTGGAGGGACTGAATAGTGATGTTTAAGTAATAACAATTTTATTTTTAATTTAAGTACACAGTCGATGAAATTTCAGGAAATTATTACAAATGTTTGTTTGAGGATAAAGTCGGCTTTACACTGTGCGATTCCAGCAGACTTTTAAGATTATTTTAAGATTATTTTATCCATGTGTTCTCCATCTTAATGTGTTCTCTATGTGTTCTCCATCTCCATTTGTTCTCCATATGTTCTGTATATGTTCTCCCCCTCCATGTGTTCTTCATCTTAATGTGTTCTTCATCTCCATGTCTTCTCCATGTGTTCTAGATCGCCATGTGTTTTCAATGTGTTCTCCATTTCCATGTGTTCTCCATGTGTTCTCCATCTCCATCTGTTCTTCATCTCCATGTCTTCTCTATGTGTTCTAGATCTCCATGTGTTTTCCATGTGTTCTCCATGTGTTCTCCATCTCCATGTGTTCTCCATATGTTCTCCATCTCCATGTGTTCTCCATCTCCATGTGTTCTTCATCTCCATGTCTTCTCTATGTGTTCTAGATCTCCATGTGTTCTCCATGTGTTCTCCATCTCCATGTGTTCTCCATGTGTTCTCCATCTCCATGTGTTCTCCATCTCCATATGTTCTCCATGTCAGCTTAAATGCAGAAGATCCTTTAAAGTCGTGTTATGCCTGCATCATGGATTACGTCATTGATTACATCATCATCACTTCTCTGATCTCACAGCCAAGAAATCTTTAGCAATGTGTCATTTTCTTTATCAGCGACTCGGCTGAAAATTTCCCAGCGTAAAGCCGACTTTAATCCTCTCCCTAACCCCATGTTCCTAATCCTCTCCCTGATCCAGGCCACATTTCTGTTGCAATCTCAGATGCATTAATGTTAAAAAAAAAAAAAAAACATCTTGTACTGTACATCTTTGCAGGCTAGTAGATTAGCATGGCTTGATAACTAGCTAGCATGCTAACAACAAATATCCAGCATGCTAACACACTAACAGGGACAAATCAGTACTCATTCATGGATGGAGTCGGAGTCATTAAACCATGAAGACAATCAAATGATATAAATAATCAAAATATTGATAGAAAAAGTAAATATTATAAGAATGCAATGAATTCTGGGTAAGTTTCCTGCTGATGTGTGCAGGGATATCGAGCCGATCCTTCATGCTGATTTTAATTCATGTCAATTATGATTTATTTTCCATGGTGAATAATTTCAAATGTGCTGAATGCAATCAAATTCAAGAAAATGCTAAGTGGGGGAAAAAATATTTTCAAAGGATGTATTGTGGAATATTACTATATATATTACTATATATATATATATACCCATTGTGCTACAGAGGTCATTTTTATTTTGTAATTAGAGCAGTGGATTAATATTATTGTTATGAGAGCCATGAGGGCTCCCTCTGCTGGCCTGCAGAGGATTTGCTGCACTTTATCATCAGGACTCTAATTCCCACAACCCATTGCACCACCAACTCAGCACACCTGTTTCCTGTTTGTAATCACCTGGTCTATTTAAGCTCTCTCAGTACTCTCTTATGACGTGAAGTATTGTTAGCCCTGCCTGCATACTGAGTGTATTACTCTGTTCCGGCTATTGCCTTGTTTTGACCCTGCTTGTTTTTCGTGTTTGTGAATGTTTGCTACCTGCCCTGACCTACGCCTGGATTATTGA
Source organism: Tachysurus vachellii (assembly GCF_030014155.1). Lineage (NCBI taxonomy): Eukaryota > Metazoa > Chordata > Actinopteri > Siluriformes > Bagridae > Tachysurus > Tachysurus vachellii. The sequence continues at coordinate 1,821,351 of NC_083474.1, forward strand.
CTACTGCTTTTGGATTTCCTTAGTTGTTGCTGTTTGCCTGGTGTTTTGACCCTTGCCTGTTTCTGGATATTGCTAATAAACCAGCATTTGGATCTAACCTGTTTCATGTGTATGACAATTATATCAAATAAAATTCTTTTGTAAATATCTTCAAATGGTGCTCAGGGTTTTTTTTTTTTTTTTTTTTTTTTTTTTTGGTGAAGTGAAATTTGTTATTTCAAGAAAGTTTTTCGTGTTTCTGTATGAGTTTGATGACTGAACGTCTTTCTCATGTCTCACTCCACTGTGGTGTTAATATGAAGCTCATATGCAAGTAGAAACTCAGAAGTTTAAGAATTTGTAGAGTTTCATCACTATTTCTGTTTTTCTCTACAATATTAAAGGTGATATATTCATAGATAAACCCAGAAAAATAAACACGGTTATTTTTTCCCACAAAAATGGACACTGCGCCATACAATCTTATTAACACAGTAACAGTTAACACACTTCCATCGTGCAGTGTAATTATACAGTGAACAACTAAAACTTATGGAGACATGAAACAGAGTCACAACAGATTTGATGCTTCTTGAATCTTTATTGATTAATGCAAAAAAGAGACACAAGCCAAGCAGGAACTATTTTTTTGTTGCAAGCTTTCTTTTCTTAAGGGACTTTATTCAATCTACTTTTGGAGCATTTGTGCTTTGGCCAACGCACTGAGTGTTAACTACATTATTAATGACGCAGCGGATGCATTCACTGTTGTCGCAGAGATAGACTGGAATTCGTTCTTCTATCTGAAGTATGTTATCTTTCCATTCAGTAGTACCCATATCAGGAGGCCAAATCCGATTGAAAACAAAAGCTTTTGGACCGTTGTGATTTTTGAACATGTCGAGAGCTGAGATGATGCTGCGGGGGCCTTCAGGTGTTGAGCAGGTGTAGACACAGGGGGAGTTTAAGGTGAAGAAAACCGTGCAGCCATTTCCCCGTTTATTCAGGAGGTTTTGCATGGGCGAGGGATCGGAGTCTCTCAGCAGCCGATACTCAGAGTGTATAGCTACACGTTTAACCGTTTTTGGTAAGGCAAAAACTAGCTCTTTACCAACGTAAATACGTTTTTTCTTGTCTTTAATGTCGTTCTCCACCTGGATTGCTTCATCTTGAGACAGGAAGTTCTGGTCGATTTGGCCATCTGAAGTACAATATGTATTTAGGACATTAATGCCCAGAGCATACTGACCATTAACTCCATAGCTGAAATAACAGAGAAGAATAAAAGTGTCATTAGTGTCATGTGGCACTAAGAAAGGTTCTTGTGTGTGTGTGTGTGTGTGTGTGTGTGTGTGTGTGCTTACGTGTTCTGAAGGTGGTCAATTATGTTCTTGAGATTTGTAACCTCAGCCCCAGAAGCAGTAGAGAGCAGAAAGAGCAGAACGAATCCCAGAGCTCCAAAACACACCTAAACACAACACACACTAAAACATGATGGAGTTTTCCTCTATCATTCCTATATCATTCCTCTATCATTCCTCTATCATTCCTATATTATTCCTAACTCATTCCTAACTCATTCTTATCTCATTCCTAAACTCAGAAATGCTCAAGAACAAAAACACAATATTGAATCAAACACTACTTACATAACCAGCCATCTTTTGTCTCTCGTTGGAAACTTGTAGAGGAAACTGGACTGAGTTTTGCTAACTGTTGCTATCTTATTTATACTGAGCAGCGCATCACTGTGGTTATTGTGCAATACCAAAAAAAATGTGTTCACGCCTCCTTGACCCTGTACACACCAGTACACTGATGTTCAGTTCATCAGCAGAATAGACATGAACTTATGAGACGTTTTCAATAAGTGTCTGATGTTGTGTGTGAGTCTGATCTAAAGTGAGTCAGGACTCTGTTGTTCTTTCAGTGTGTTTTAGACGTGTGTTTGTCCCTCTGTTGATGATCTTACACTGAATTTTAGTGTTGAAGAGAAATCTGAGCTGCTTTTTAGATGAACAAACACTCAGAACATCTCAGAGAGCAGAAATGGGTTTGATATCAACATTTACTCTGAACATACAAACATCTGTGTGGAAGAAATAAACCAAACATTTTATGAATATTTCACCGCTAGTATTGTATCACTCACACTCACACACACACACACACACACACACACACACTCACACACACTCTCACACACACACACATACACACACTCACAAACACACTCACACACACACACTCACACACTCTCACACACACATACACACACTCACAATCACACACACACACACTCATACACACAAACACACATTCACACACTCACGCACACACACACACACACACACACACACAGTCTCACGCACACTCACACGGACACACACACTCTCACACACACACATACACATTCACTCTCACACACACATTCACACACACAAACACTCACGCGCACTCACACATTCATACACACACACACATTCAAACGCAGACACATACACACACTCACGCACACTCACACACACAAACTCTGACACACAGATACACAGTATTACACACATATGCAATAACATAGCACACACACACATACAGAGTTACACAGTAATAAACACTTATGCAATAACACAAACACACACCAAAACCTATGATATACTGTGTTAGTGTGTATTAGTGTTTTTGTCAAATTTAATATTTTGTGTGTGTGTGTACTGTATATGTGTGTGCGTTTGAATGTGTGTGTGTGTTGGTGGGTGGGTGCGTGTGGATGGGTGGGTGGGTGTGAGAGTGTGTGTGTGATCTACACATATTTACACTTTCCTGTGTTTGGGAAGTTCACCACATCCCGAAACACAAGAAAAACAAGAAATACATCAGCTTTGTTTTACTTCCTTTTTTCACAGAACTTTTCACAAATACTTCGAAATAACTCTCATTTCTCTCTTTGTATTTTAAACACACGCACACACACACACACTCTCACACACACTCACACACAAACACACACACACTCACACACACACATTCACACACACAAACACTCACGCGCACTCACATTCACAAACACACACATTCAAACGCACTCACACACACACACACACTCACGCACACTCACACACACACTCACACACTCACACACACACGCACACACACATACAAACACACACTCACGCACACACTCACACATACACTCACATGCACACACATACAAACACACACACACTCACACACGCATGCTAACACACTAACAGGGACAAATCAGTACTCGTTCATGGATGGAGTCGGAGTCATTAAACCATGAAGACAATCAAAAGATATAAATAATCAAAACATTGATAGAAAAAGTAAATATTATAAGAATGCAATGAATTCTGGGTAAGTTTCCTGCTGATGTGTGCAGGGATATCGAGCCGATCCTTCATGCTGATTTTAATTCATGTTAATTATGATTTATTTTCCATGGTGAATAATTTCAAATGTGCTGAATGCAATCAAATTTAAGTAAATGCAAAGTGGGGGAAAAATATTTTCTAAGGATGTATTATGGAATATTATTTATATATATATATATATATATATATATATATATATATATATATATATATAAAATTGCTTAGTTTATTGCTTAATATTAGGGATGAGCGAGTACAGCATTATCTGTATCTGTATCTGTACTTGGAGTGGGTGGGGCCTAACCCGGGACTTGCCTTGAAATGGGCGGGACTTTAACTGGTAATAAGCTTCACACACACACACACACACACACACACCTGGTGTGGAAATAAAAAAATAAAAAAGAACCAAAAAAATTTAAAAAATCACACTGATCATAAAAAATTAAAAGTTAAAAAAGAAAGTTATGTTGTTCATTACATTTTACTTCATAATTGCACTGCATTGTTTTGTTTTTATTGTTGCAAAACTTGTTCTGTAATATAGTTCGTTTGCTATCGTGATCAAAACCATTGATCTGAAGCTCAATCCTGATGCTGTCCTGTAAATATTTTTCTAGTCAGCAACAAATATAACAATTTCTGATCAACCCATATCAATTTGCATGCTTAAAATAACATACCGGTTAAAGCCCCGCCCATTTCAAGACAAGCCCTACTTCAGGGTTAGGCCCCACCCACTCCGAGTACAGATACAGATACAGATAATTCATATGGTTAACAGATACAGATACAGATAATGCTGTACTCGCTCATCCCTAGTAAATATCCTCAAATGGTGCTCAGGTATTTTTTTTTTCGTGAAGTGAAATTTGTTATTTCAAGATAAAGTTTTTCGTGTTTCTGTACGAGTTTCTCTCTGAAATCGGCATTTCCTCCTGTCTTGTGTCCATGTTGATGACTGAATGTCTTCCTCATGTCTCACTCCACTGTGGTGTTAATATGAAGCTCATATGAATGTAGACACTCAGGAATTTGTAGAGTTTCATCACTATTTCTGTTTTTCTCTACAATATTAAAGGTGATATATTCATAGATAAAACCCAGAAAAATAAACCTGGTTATTTTTTCCCACACAAATGGACACTGCGCCACACAATCTTATTAACACAGTAACAGTTAACACACTTCCATCGTGCAGTGTAATTATACGGTGAACAACTAAAACTTATGGAGACATGAAACAGAGTCACAACAGATTTGATTCTTCTTGAATCTTTATTGATTAATGCAAAAAAGTGACACAAGCCAAACAGGAACTATTTTTTTGTTGCAAGCTTTCTTTTCTTAAGCGATTTTATTCAATCTACTTTTGGAACAGTGAAGAACGATTAAAAATGTTTTCAGTCGAAGCACCGAGTGTTAACTACCTTATTAGTGGTCCACTGTTGTCGCAGAGATAGACTGGAATTCGTTCTTCTATCTGAAGTATGTTATCTTTCCTTTCAGGAGTACCCTTATCAGGAGGCCAAATCTGATTGAAAACAAAAGCTTTTGGACCGTTGTGATTTTTGAACATACGTTTTTTTCTTGTCTTTCATGTCGTTCTCCACCTGTCTTCTGGTCGAGTTGGCCATCTGAAGTACAATATGTATCTAGGACATTAATGCCCAGAGCATACTGACCATTAACTCCATAGCTGAAATAACTGAGAAGAATAAAAGTGTCATTAGTGTCATGTGGCACTAAAAAGGTTCTTGTGTGTGTGTGTGTGTGTGTGTGTGTGTGTGTGTGTGCTTACGTGTTCTGAAGGTGGTCAGTTATGTTCTTGAGATTTGTAACCTCGGCCCCAGAAGCAGTAGAGAGCAGAAAGAGCAGAACGAATCCCAGAGCTCCAAAATACACCTAAACAAAACACACACTGAAACATGATGGAGTTTTCCTCTATCATTCCTCTATCATTCCTCTATCATTCCTATATCATTCATCTATCATTCCTCTATCATTCCTATATCATTCATCTATCATTCCTCTATCATTCCTCTATCATTCCTATATCATTCCTATATCATTCCTCTATCATTCCTCTATCATTCCTCTATCACGCAAACACTCACGCACACTCACACACTCTCACACACATATTCACACTCACACACACTCACTCACACACACATTCACAAACACACACATTCAAACACACACACACTCACGCACACACACACATTCACACACACATACACACACACACACTCACGCACGCACACACACACACACTCAAACACACACACGCACACTCACACACATTCACTCTCACACACACACACACTCACACACACAAACACTCACGCGCACTCACACATTCACAAACACACACATTCAAACGCACATACACACACACACACTCACGCACACACTCACACACACACACGCACACACACATACAAACACACAGACACTCACACACACTCACACACACACATTCACACGCACACACACGCTCACGCACATTCACACGCACACACACACTCATGCACACTCACACACAAACACTGACACACACACACAGTTACACAGTATTACACACATATGCAATAACATAGCACACACACACACATTCACACGCACACACACATACACACACTCACGCACACACACTCTCACACACACACAGACTCACGCACACTCACACACATTCACACTCACACACTCTCAAACACAAATTTACACTCACACACACATTCACACTCACACACACATTCACACGCACACACACATACACACACACTCACGCACAAACACACTCTCACGCACACTCACACACACATTCACGCACACTCACACACTCTCACACATATTCACACTTACACAAATATTCACACACACACACACTCACAGACACATGCACACTCACACACACACACACATTCACACACACACATTCACACACACACATTCACACACACAAACACTCACGCGCACTCACACATTCACAAACACACACATTTAAACGCACACACACACACTCACGCACACTCACATACACACACTCACGCACACACTCACACACACTCACACACATTCACTCTCACACACACATTCACACGCATTCACACACACACACATTCGCACGCACACACACACTCATGCACACTCACACACAAACTCTGACACACACAGTTACACAGTATTACACACATACATATAACATAGCACACACACACACTCTCACGCATACTCACACACACACATTCATACGCACGTGAGTTTTTGTGTGAGTGTGAATGTGTATGTGAGAGTGTGTGAGTGTGAATGTGCGTGAGTGTGTGTGAGTGTGTGTGTGTGAGTGTGCGTGAGAGTGTGTGTGTGTGTATGTGTGTGTGAGTGTGCGTGAGTGTGTGTCTGTGTGTGAGTGTGTGTGTGAGTGTGAGAGTGTGTGAGTGTGAATGTGTGTGAGTGTGCGTGAGTGTGTGTGTGTGAGTGAGTGTGTGTGTGAGTGTGCATGAGAGTGTGTGTGTGTGTGTGCGTGCACAGACACACATGTGTGTGTGCGTGCGTGTACACAAACGCGCGCACACACACACACACACTCTCATGCACATGAGTCTCATGAGTGTGTGTGTGTGTGTGTGCGCGTTTGTGTACACGCACGCACACACACGTGTGTCTGTGCACACACATTCACACGCACACACACATACACTCACACATTCACACACACACATTCACACGCACACACACACTCATGCACACTCACACACAAACTCTGACACACACACAGTTACACAGTATTACACACATATGCAATAACATAGCACACACATACACACACTCACGCACACACACACACACACACTCACGCACACTCACACACACACACACTCACTCACACACTCTCAAACACAAATTCACACTCACACACATTCACCCTCACACATTCACACTCACACACACTCACGCACACTCACACACATTCACACGCACACACATATACACACACACACTCACGCACACACACACACTCTCACGCACACTCACACACACACACTCACGCACACTCACACACATTCACACTCACACACTCTCACACACATTCACACTCACACACTCTCACACATATTCACACTCACACAAACACTCACACACACACACACTCACATACACACACACACTAACACACACACATTCACACACACACATTCACACACACAAACACTCACGTGCACTCACACATTCACAAACACACACATTCAAACGCACACACACACTCACAAACTCACACTGACACACTCACACTCACACACAATCTCCATGTGTTCTCCATCTCCATGTGTTCTCCATGTGTTCTCCATGTGTTCTCCATGTGTTCTCCAGCTTCATGTGACACACTGACACACACACATACATTGACTCACACACACACACACACATTCACACACACAAACACTCACGCGCACTCACACATTCACAAACACACACATTCAAACGCACATACACACAGTTACACAGTATTACACACATATGCAATAACATAGCACACACACACACACTCTCACGCACACTCACTCACACACACACACACACATACACACACACTAACGCACACACACACACACACACACACACTCTCATGCACACTCACACACACACTCACTCACACACACACACTCACGCACACTCACACACATTCACACTCACACACTCTCACACACACATTCACACTCACACACACACTCACACACAGACACACACACTCACGCACACTCACACACACATTCACACGCACACACACATACACACACACACTCTCACGCACACTCACACACACACACTCACACACATTTACACTCACACACTCTCACATACACATTCACACTCACACAAAAACTCACATGCACTCACACTCTCACACACATATTCACACTCACACACACGCACACTGACACACACACAGACATTCACTCACACACACACACATTCACACATACAAACACTCACGCGCACTCACACATTCACAAACACACACATTCAAACGCACACACACACACACTCACGCACACAAACTCTGACACACACACACAGTTACACAGTATTACATGCTACAATGCAATAACAATGCAATAACACAAACACACACACCAAAACGTACGATAGACTGTGTTAGTGTGTATTAGTGTTTTTGTCAAATTTTATATTATGTGTATGTATGTGTTTGTGTGTGTGGGGGTGTGTGAAAGTGGCGCAAGAAATACATTCAAAAAGCCTTAAGTTTTACTTCCTTTTTTCACAGAACTTTTCATAAATACGTAGAAATAACTCTCATTTCTCTCTTTGTGTTTTAAACACGAACTAATGTGTAATACAGATACACACAGAACATGAAGAGAATACAACACACACTAACGCACAAATACACACTAACGCACACACACTGACTCACACACACACACACACATACACAAACACATGAATGTGACTCAGGTGTGCAGGTACAGGGGCTGATGGGTAATGTGGTCCTGACACAACTTTCCCCACTCTAAGGTGTGACTCATTAAGGACCTGCTCAAACGAAAACTCAAAAATTCATTTATACACAAAAAACACTTTAATATACATACAATTAGACAGAGTAATACACACACACACACACACACATAAATAACTGTGTTTATATGACAGTAGATTTTGACATTAAAATACTGTTACAGATCTTTTCAGCTGGAAGGAATCAGTGAGCTTCTACATGAACATCACATAGATGTTACCTCACACATCTGCTCAGAAACCTGGGGATTTGTTTATTATTAACAAACTGTGGTGTCAGCAAAGCTGTACGATTTCATGTCATTTCTTTATCGCTGTCACAACGAAACTCATAACAGACATAAAAAAAATCATAATTTGTTTTGCAGAAATTTCTCAAGCGGAATTTACAAGAATTTTATTGTGATAAAGTAGTCTATGGAGTGCTAGGACACACACAAATACAAACACACACACTCGCTCATACATACACACTAACACACTCACAAATACAAATACACACTCACAAATACAAACACACACTCACTCATACACACACACACTAACACACTCACACTTACACACACATAGAAACACACACATACAAACACACACAGACACACACTCGCACACACAAACACACACACACTCACACTTACACACACATACAAACACACACACTCACACATACAAATACACACTCACACACACTCACACACAGACACACACTCACACATACAAACACACACACTTACACACATCACACACATACGCAAACACACACAAACACATAAAAAAACACACACTCACACACACATACATACAGTACACACACACACACAAACATACAAACACACACACACACACACACACAAACTTACAAACACACATACACTCACACACTCACACACAAACAAACATAGACACCTACACACAAACACATCCACACGCACACACACACTCACACACACAAACTCACACACACCTACACATGGGCATAAATTTCATTTAACAGTAGGGGGGACAATAAATATAAAATTTCTCATAAGCAATTTTTGAAGGGGACACAAATAATACAGTCAAATTGTACTTATAAAGACATGTCCCCACAGTGAAAAACTTTGCTTTTATCATTATTATTGTAGCATGGAGACTGCGTCATTATGGTTGTTTTCAAAGTTTTTCTCAGGTTCAATGACAAAAGCCTGTACTAAAGAAAGCAGCATCAGGTCTATGACCTAAAGAGGACTGGTTTGAAACACCTTTGCTGCAGTAAAAACATAAGACCCCTTTCACGATTTACACCCATATACCTCAGTACATAAGCTAGCTGAGCATTGCAAATATGGCATCTTATGTGAGGAAAGATCCAAGATAGGATTGTGGTTGGCCTACGTGATGCTAAATTGTCTGAGAAACTGCAGCTCAACCCAAATTTGGATTTATCTACAGCTATAGTTCAAGTGATCAAGGTATGTCGTTCCTCCTTAACCTGAAAGACAAAATTGTTGAAATTCAATTATCACTTGAAACTCAGCCTGCAATCCAGAATTCTGAAGAGCCAAAACAATTAGTTCAGTACAAAGATAACTTAGTACAAAGTAATAAGAAAACTGCAGTCCAACATCGGCTGATGGTGCACTCAGTTGAATGCACTGATGTCCCAGCACCTACAGAGAAGAAAGGGAAAATGTTACCTCAGGAAAGTAAGAATAAACACTTGCTAAATAAAATCAGAGAAATCACATCAGATATGGCACTATTAAAAAACCTTAGTGCTGAAGTGTCACAAATCAGAGAGTCGATTCAACTGCCTCAAGCCAGTACAGCACAGAATTTGTCCACACCTGGTTTACAAAACAACATACCAGCAAATCAGATTGAGTATTTTTCTCCTGCATATTGGCCAAAATACAGCCCAGGACAGAGAGGAAGAACTGCTCAATTTCAACAAGGATTTGCTCCAACTGGAATATGTTTAAGCAGGCTGCCACCAAGTGTATTGATGATGTAACAGTCACAAAGACTGTAGTGGCAGGTTGTGGCCACCTGATGGGGCTAGAGGTCCAGATTGTTAAGCAACAAGAGAGTAGAATTAATAAAGTGTTGTCTGATTTCATCCATTGAGTTGTGTCCTTGAATACAGAGTATAGAGGAACAATACATGGTGTCAGAAATAGTTAACCCACGACAGACAGAGTCTAGTGGCACAGATAAGAACCTGGAGCAGTTTAATGGTGCGACAGTGATAATCTGTGGAGCTGTGGAGCAAGAGAGAGCGGCTAACTAAATGATCTGAGGAACTGATCCGAGATAGGATTGTGGTTGGCATACGTGATGCTAAATTGTCTGAGAAACTAGCATTGATGATGCAGAGACTCACTTTTGCTCAACTTACCCAGATGTATATAAAGGGCTGGGTAACCTTATGGGGGAGTACAAAATTAAGCTGAGAGACAATACAACACCCTATGCCCTCTCTGCACTGCCACGTGTAGCAATTCCTCTCCGGGCCAAAGTCAAAGAGGAACTAGACCGGATGGAGAAGATGGGAGTCATAGCCTGTGTTGAAGAACCAACAGAATGGTCACGGGCATGGTCCCTATAGTGAAATCATCAGGGAAAATTCACATTTGTGTGGACTTAACCCGGCTGAACGAGAGTGTAATCAGAGAGAGACGTATCCTACCGGCAGTGGACGAGACACTGGCCAAGCTGGAAGAAGCCAGAGTTTTTACAAAGCTCGATGCGACATCAGGCTTCTGGCAGGTACCACTCCACAAAGACTCAATGCTGTTGACCATGTTCATTACTCCAGAGGGGCGCTATTACTTCAAAAGGCTGCCTTTCTGTATATCTTTGTCACCCAAACATTTCCAGAAGAGGATCTCTCAGCTGATTGATGGTGTTGACGGGGTCCTATGCCATGCTGATGATGTCCTTGTTATAGGAAGAGACCGGGCAGAGCATGATGACAGGCTGCACAGGGTGTTACAAAAATTCAGAGAGGCTGGACTCACACTGAACGAGAAATGCCAGTTTGCTCTGACAGAAATCCACTTCCTGGTTCATGTCATAAATAATCAAGGCATCAGAGCAGACCCTGGTAAAATAAAGGCAATCCTTGACATGCCTGAGCCAAAGTGTGTGGCAGATGTTCTCCGTCTCATGGGAATGATAAACTTTATAGGAAAATTTTCGGCATGCCTGCCTGAACTGACAAAGCTCATTCGTGACCTGTTAAGGACAGAGAACAGCTGGACTTGGGGAGCACCTCAACAGAAAGCATTTCTTGAGACAAAAAAGAATTGGGGTCAGAGAGGGTGTTAGCCCAGTACAGCCCAAATCATGAAACCATGGTGTCAGCTGATGCCTCTTCATATGGATTAGGAGGTGTCTTGACACAAAAACAGACAGATGGTAGAAGTCTGACTAAAACTGAATCATGATATGCTCAGATAGAAAAGGAGGCTTTAGCTGTGACCTCGGCATGTGAGCGCTTGCGAAGATACTTACGTGGACTGGATTTTACCATAAGAACTGACCACAAGCCACTAATAACACTTCTGAAGTTCAGAGCATTGGATGACTTAAATTGGATGAATTAAATCAGATTCAGACTCAGGCTGCTCAGATTTAATTTCAACATCATCCATGTCCCAGGTAAAAACCTGATAACAGCTGACACACTGTCCAGAGCACCTCTTCCAGCTACAGCTGCAGAGGTAGAGCTAGACTTGGAAAGAGAATGCAGAGCTTATCTGGACAGTGTAGTAGACAGTTTGCCGGCCACACCGACAAAGCTGGAACTTCAGATGACATCTGCAAAAATCTCAGCCGATACATTGCAAATGGCTGGCCGAGACACAGACGAGATGTGCATGAGCAGCTGCTATCCTACTGGCCCAATCGGTCAGTCTTGCATGAAGGAAGAGGACTGCTCATGAAAGGAGAGAGACTTATAATCCCTGAATGCATTCAAGGTATCAACAAATGTCTAGCTAGGGCCAGAGAATCAGTCTGGTGGCCAGGTATCACATCTGCAGTAAAGCAAAAGATAGAGAGATGCGAGATTTGTGCACACGAAGATCAAATACCAGTTGAACCTCTCCTCATGACTGAATTCCCAATCAGACCATGGCAGAGAGTTGCAATGGCAGAATGGGAACTATTTAGTCATGATAGATTATTTCTCTCGCTATATTGGAGTTTGCTCCCTGCAGGGCAGCACATCAGCAAAACAGACCATTGCCAGATTTAAAGCTGTGTTTGCCAGATACGGATGTCCAGAAGTGCTTGGCACGGACAATGGTCTTCAGTTCTCCTGCAATGAATTCACTCAATTTGCACAGGACTATGACTTTACCCATGTGACAAGCAGTCCCTGTTACCCCTGCAGCAATGGGGAGGCAGAACGGGCCGTCAGAACTGTGAAGTCCCTTCTGGCAAAAGAGGGAGATTTCCACAAAGCTCGGCTGGCCTACAGAGCCACTCCATTGGAACATGGGAGCTCCCCAGCACTACTGATGGGGAGGAGAATCAGAACACCAGTTCCAGTGTCACCAGAACAGTTACAATCACAGTGGCCTGATCTTAACAGATTCAGGGAAAAGAATACAGCTGAAACTGCAACAGGAACAAACATTCAATCGCAGACACCGTACTCAAACCTCTCCTCACCTCTCCAGCCGGGACAGCATGTATGGATCAAACCTACAAACACAAAAGGGACAGTTGTTAATACTGCAACTACACCACGTTCTTATGAGGTAGAGACCCCGGATGGAAGATGGCTGCGATGCAACTGTTCACACCTCAGGAAAGTTCCAGTGCCCCCTGCACCAGGTGAAATGATAATGACTAGGTCAGGGAGGCTGCCTAAGGCTCCTGAGAGACTAGACCTTTGAACCTTAAACACATGCATATACACAACAGAGTAAAAGAAAAAAAGAGTCCTAATTTTCTGTTGGAAGAGTTAAATGTTTATTAGGAAATACATGTTTGATTTATTGAAGGTTGCATTAACTTTAAGATTAAGTCTACAAAAATGGCTACTGTGAATTAAAAGGTCTTCTGTTAGTTCCTCTGGTTACACTTTTAAGTTAAAGAAAGTTGTGAGAATAATTGTATAAAACAATCTTTTCTGGTAATGTTGCAGACTGTCTGTAAAGAGTACATTGCTCTTTGTCTCTTACACACACACACACATACATTCTCCCCCACACACACAGACACACTCTTGTCCCTTAATTCTCTTGTTTCATAATTAGTCTTAAAACAGATGGCCCTGCCATAATCATTCTTTATGTTACCAACCATGGGAACTAAGGGAAGTATAGGTTTGCATGCCTATGAGATCTGACTTTATTGGGGTAAATAAAAGGTCACCTAAACACAGATGCACACACATAGCAACACACACACGCCCACTACACCCTCCCTCTTCTTGAACGACTATATATTCCTGCTTTTCTTAATAAACTTTGGAACTTCTCTCTGAAAAACTTTGACTAGTGTGTTCATTGAGACTTCCCCGAGTACTCGCCGGGAACCAGAAACCGAGCAGAGGTTCGAGAGGCTGAATTTTGTTATCCTGCCCAGGCGGCAGATGAAACGAGGGTTACCCTGTCCAAGCGACAAATGAAAACTCCTTACAAAAGTATTTGATGGAATTTGTAAAGTTATAAAATAAGTGAGTTAAATAATGGAGTAGATATACTGGTAAATGTATCTCATTATTTTAATGTTCTGTTAAAACAAGTATACTTTGATCTAAAAGGAGGAGATGTGGTGGCAGGTTGTGGCCACCTGATGGGGCTAGAGGTCCAGGTTGTTAAGCAACAAGAGAGTAGAATTAATAAAGTGTTGTCTGATTTCATCCAGTGAGTTGTGTCCTTGAATACAGAGTATAGAGGAACAATACAAAGACCATCACTGTCCGGGCTAACCAGAAGCCATGGATGACAGGAGAGGTCTACAGACTCCTGAAGACACAGAACGCTGCCTTCAGACCTGGAGACGAGGTGGGCCTGAGGACAGCCGAGGCTAAGAGGCAGTACTCCAGGAGGATAGCCCATAAATTCAGCGACAGCAGAGACACTCTGAGCCTGTGGCAGGGGATACAGACCATTACGGACTACAAGCCCCCACCACAGATCTGTGACAGCAACATCTCTCTGCTGTCACTATGTCACAAAGACTAATAAACTTATGCTATTCTAAAAAAGCACAAGTGAATTGTAAGATGTCTGGACGACATTTAATTGTCAATTAAATTAACTTTTACAGTTCATAACTATTATCAGTTTGTTAACTGCAACATAAAGAGTGCTAAGTCAAAATGATTAATTCATGTGATGCTTATTATTGTTCTAATCCGGTTGGTTAACTAAAAATTAGATGTAATTCAAGGAGTGTCCAGGTGGGGGAACTCAAAGGCTGCCGGGAGTAACTGATTCGTGCTATGCTGTGCGTCGAGCCAATACAGCTCAGCACACAGAAAACAGCACAAGTCTGTGTCTCTTTTATTAATATATATTTTCCCCATTTTCAAGGGGTGCAACACTAACAACAAATATCCAGCATGCTAACACACTAGCAGGGACAAATCTGCTCGTTCATGGATTGAGTTGGAGTCATTAAACCATGAAGACAATCAAATAAATTTAAATAATCAAAACATAAGAAAAAATAGAAAATATTGTGGTGCTAATATGAAGCTCATATGAAAGTAGAAACTCAGGACTTTAAGAATTTGTAGAGTTTCATCACTATTTCTGTTTTTCTCTACAATATTGAAGGTGATATATTTATAGATAAACCCAGAAAAATAAACACGGTTATTTTTTCCCACACAAATGGACACTGCGCCACACAATCTTATTAACACAGTAACAGTTAACACTCTTCAATCGTACAGTGTAATTAGTAACAACTAAAACTTATGGAGAGATGAAAGAGAGTCACAACAGATTTGATGCTTCTTAAATCTTTACTGATTAATGCAAAAAAGAGGCACAAGCCAAGCAGGAACCTTTTTTAGCCGTTTTGTTGCAAGCTTTCTTTCCTTAAGCGATTTTATTCAATCTTCTTTTGGAGCATTTAAGAACGATTAAAAAGGTTTTTGGCCGACGCACTGAGTGTTAACTACATTATTAGTGATGCAGCGGACGCATCTTTTGTTGTGGCAGCGATAGACTGGAATTCGTTTTTCTATCTCACCTATGTTATCTTTCCATTCAGTCTTACCCTTATCATGATGCCAAATCTGACTGAAAACAAAAGCTTTTGGACCGTCGTGATTTTTGAACATCTCGAGAGCTGAGATGATGCTGTGGGGTTCGCCAGGTGTTGAGCAGGTCTTGACACAGGGGGAGTTTAAGGTGAAGAAAACCGTGCAGCCATTTTCCCGTTTATTCAGGAGCTTTTGCATGGGCGAGGGATCGGAGCCTCTCAGTAACAGATACTCAGAGTGTATATTGTAACCTTTAGACCGTTTTGGTCTGGCACCAACCAGCTCTTTACCATTGTAAATACGATTTTTACGGTTCATGCCGTTCTTCACCTTTCTTGCGCTATCTTGAGACAGGAAGTTCTGGTCGAGTTTGTGATCTGAAGTACAATATGAATCTAGGACATTAATGCCCAGAGCATACTGACCATTAACTCCATAGCTGAAATAACAGAAGAATAAAAGTGTCATCCGTGTCATGTGGCACTAAAAAAGGTTTGTGTGTGTGTGTGTGGGTGTGGGTATGTGTGTGCTTACATGTTCTGAAGGTGGTTAATTATCTTCTTGAGATTTGTAACCTCAGCCCCAGAAGCAGTAGAGAGCAGAAAGAGCAGAACGAATCCCAGAGCTCCAAAACACACCTAAACAAAACACACACCGAAACATGATGGAGCTTTCCTATATCATTCCTATATCATTCCTATATCATTCCTCTATCATTCCTATATCATTCCTAACTCATTTTTAGCTCATTCCTAAACTCAGAAATGCTTAAGAACAAAAACACAATATTGAATCAAACACTACTTACATAACCAGCCATCTTTTGTCTCTCGTTGGAAACTTGTAGAGGAAACTGGAGTGAGTTTTGCTAACTGTTGCTATCTTATTTATACTGAGCAGCGCATCACTGTGGTTATTGTACATTACCAAAAATGTGCATGTGCAGATTTACAGTGAAATGTGTGTTCACACCTCCTTGACCCTGTACACACCAGTACACTGATGTTCAGTTCATCAGCAGAATAGACATGAACTTATGAGACGTTTTCAATCAGTATAAAGAAGCGTCTGATGTTGTGTGTGAGTCTGATCTAAAGTGAGTCAGGACTCTGTTGTTCTTTCAGTGTGTTTTAGACGTGTGTTTGTCCCTGTGTTGATGATCTTACACTGAATTTTAGTGTTGAAGAGAAATCTGAGCTTCTTTTTAGATGAACAAACACTCAGAGCATCTCACAGAGCAGAAATGGGTTTGATATCAACATTTACTCTGAACATACAAACATTTGTGTGGAAAAGAAAACCGTTTTTCTCTAGTATTGTAGAGAAAAACAGAAATAGTGATGAAACTCTGCACATTCTACAAAGTCCTGAGTGTCTACATTCTTCTGAGCCTCATATTAACACCACTGTGGACTGAGACATGAGGAAGACGTTCAGTGATCAAAATGGACACAAGAAAACCATACACTGTATCTAGACATACTGTAGTTCATCGATCTATGATAAGATAAACAGTGTGTAAGTGGAGAAATTCAGTTAGATGATGATGATGATGATGATGATGATGATGATGACGGAGCTGAAAAGGAACCAAAGAAGACAAACTCAAAATGTGTCCTGCAGAAATCATGGATAATGTTGAAGAAATGATACGACAGAAGGACACGTCCTCTATAAATAAATAAATAAATAAATAAATAAATAACATCTTAAGATTTAGAAAGTCTTCTGGAAATCTGGGACAACACACACACACACACACACACACACACACACAGAATAAAATGCTAGAAAACACCAATACACACTAACACACTTTAACATACACACAATAATATACAGCAAAACATAGACAAATATACACAAACACACACAAACACACATAAATACAAAGATTCACTTTAGTAAACACATACACACTAAAATGCACAACAACAAACTCTGACACACACACAGTTACACAGTAATACACACATATGCAATAACATAGCACACACATGCACACACACACACACACACACACACACCAAAACTTATGTTGGACTGTGTTAGTGTGTATTTGTGTTTTTGTCAAGTTTTAGATTGTGTGTGTGTGTATATGTGTGTCGTACTGTGTATAATTGTGTATGTGACAAATAAAATTTGAATTTGACCCTAAATCGAATATATATAAGAACCTGACATTATATTTCTGTTTTTTTAGTTTAGATTTATTAAAGCCATTTAGTTCATTGCAGCTCCGGGACGTAGGAATCTGTGCAGAGCCACAGTCTGTGCAGAGTTACAGCTCTACACATATTTACACTTTTCTGTGTTTTGGGAAGTGGTGAAAGAGGTGCAAGACAAACATCAGCTTTCATTTTTACTTCCTTTTTTTTACAGAACATTTCACTAACACTAACACACATACACACACATACACACAAAGACACACAGCAAAGATTACATGCTGTTTTGCACACTTTTTACTTTTGCTCTTTGCACACACTGTCTAATATTTCAGTCATTTTGCTCACACTGTACAATATTTCAGTTGTTGCTGTTCTTGCACAATCTTATACACTATCTCAGGGACCTGCTGCTAAAAAACTGTGTTCATTCTAGTATTACTGCACGCAATATTGTCTGAACTTGCAGTATTTACATACAGTATTGACACTGGTCGGTCGGCGCTGTTTTTTGTTTACTGTCTTTTTGTATTTTGTGTATTGTCTTGTAACCTTTTGTCTGCACTGTCTTTTGTCCTGCACTGTCTTGTCTGTCTTGTCTTGCACTGTTTGCACCAGGTTGCACAGTTGCACTTTATGTGGCTAGGACTACTTACTAAGTCCCAGCCCTGTCTTTATTTTATGTAGCACCTTAATCCTGGAGAAACGTTGTCTCATTTCACTGTGTACTGCAACATCTATATATGGTTGAAATGACAAAAAAAGCTTCTTGACTTAACTTGACACATACTAAAGTACACATATACAGAGCTATACAAACTTGCACACACACACACTAATACAAACATAACACTAACACACACACAAACACAATAATATGCAGAAACACACAAAAACTCGAAAAACCTTTTTACACAAAACACACTTTAACATACATACAATTAGACATAGTAACACACACACACACAAACAGTGCTCAGCACGCAGACAACAGCACGAGTCCGTGTCTCTTTTATTAATATATATTTTTCCCCTTTTCAAGGGGTGCAACATTTTGGAGGCCCCAACGAGGAGGATGGTCCCTGGTCCTGCTGATCGATGTAGTGCCATATGATGACATCCCACCTTGCAACCACAACCACAGTGATAGGAGGTCAGCGTTGTGCAGTAGTGCAGTAGTCTCACAACCGGATGGGCAGAAGTGCGAGTAATCTCTAAAGTTCTTCCCAACCAAGTAGACATTCTGCTTTACACTGACACTGACCATTTATTCGCAACCAACATGGATATGCTAGAGGACCTGAAACTTGATGTAGTTGAGACACTTTATACACGGAGTAGTGATCAGTTGCCTGCAGTGTGTGACTTTCTAGATATTGTTGGTACTGAACATGAGAATGTTCTGGGGAAAAGTTGTTCATTTCTAATTGCACACATTGTGAAGTATAGTGAGAGAAATGAGGTACAGGAATTTGAGGACCAAGGTATGTCGTTCCTCCTTAACCTGAAAGACAAAATTGTTGAAATTCAATTATCATGAAACTCATGAAACAATCCAGAATTCTGAAGATCAGAATTCAGGATTCAGAATTCAGAATTCAAAACAATTAGTTCACTACAGAGATAACAGTACAAAGTAAAAAGAAAACTGCAGTCCAACATCGGCTGATGGTGCACGCTGTTGAATGCACTGATGTCCCAGCACCTACAGAGAAGAAAGGGAAAATGTTACCTGAGGAAAGTAAGAATAAACACAGTTCTGACTTGCTAAATGAAATCAGAGAAATCAAATCAAATATGGCAGTATTAAAGAACCTTATTGCTGAAGTGTCACAAATCAGAGAGTCGATTCAACTGCCTCAAGCCAGTGCAGCACAGAATTTGTCCACACCTGGTTTACAAAACAACATACCAGCAAATCAGATTGAGTATTTTTCTCCTGCATATTGGCCAAAATACAGCCCAGGACAGAGAGGAAGAACTGCTCAATTTCAACAAGGATTTGCTCCAACTGGAATATGTTTAAGCAGGCTGCCACCAAGTGTATTGATGATGTAACAGTCACAAAGACTGTAGTGGCAGGTTGTGGCCACCTGATGGGGCTAGAGGTCCAGGTTGTTAAGCAACAAGAGAGTAGAATTAATAAACTGTTGTCTGATTTCATCCATTGAGTTGTGTCCTTGAATACAGAGTATAGAGGAACAATACAAACACCATCACTGTTCGGGCCAACCAGAAGCCGTGGATAACAGGAGAGGTCTACAGACTCCTGAAGCAATGGTGTAAGTTTGATTTTGTCATTGGTGGGGACATAATTTATTTGACATTGGTGCGGACAACATTCCCTGTATTTTGTGAATAAAACTGTTATAAGAATACTTTCTTAGCCTGAATAATCATGTTGCATATTGCTTCATACAACGGAATATAGCTGCAGCATCCTACCTCAACACATTAGCGAGAAAGACAAAGCCAATCAAACAGCGATGTGGGTTAGAGAGCAGGACTCAAAAAAGGCAAAGGCCAATCCTTTTAGAGAGGTGAGTTACAGAGGCGAGATTCATTGCAGGGGGTAGATCTGTTAACCGTTTGTGTTCCACAAGCGCTATTTTTTACAGAACTCCGTTGTAAAATATATTTCACCTTATTTAATGATTCCTGGATAAATGTTAAATGAAAGACACACAGACAGACATCAGTGGTTATGTATATATGTATATTTATATATATATATATATATATATATATATATATATATAATATATATATATGTATATTTATATATATATATATATATAGGCTTGGTCGAATTATTGCTAGGGACAATTGAGTGTTCCCTGGATATTGGTAGGGACATGTACCTACCGTCCCTACCCAAATCGACGCCCTTGTCCTGAAGACATGGGACGTCTCTAGGTTATGACCATAACCCTAGTTCCCCGAGGAACGATACGCTGCGTCGAAACGTTATGGCAACGCCCCTGCGTGACCGCGCTCTGAACCACGTGTGTAAACTGACCAATAGGTGTTGGGACGTGACGTCATCGGCGGGTGACGTCACGTAAACAGGAAGCTACAAATGGCTGCGAGATGGACAAGACACTAGCTCCTGCGAGACAAGGTAAGCGCCGCAGGGATACAGGGAGTGTGGCACGGAGACGCAGCGTCTCGGTCCTCGGGGAACTAGGTTTACGGTCGTAAACTAGAGGCGTTCCCCTTCGGAACTCGAGCTGCGTCTAAACACCATGGGAACAAGTGTCCAATCACGCCACACTGACCAGACCCTGCTTAGAGAGTGAGGGTCTCGGCACCTGCACGTAGGACAGAGGAGCCGGGGGTGGCTCTGAGGTCAAGGTCATAGAACTTGTCGAAGGTCAGCGGGGTGGACCAACCTGCAGCGTCACAGATGTCTTGGAGTGCCACTCCAGCGGACCAGGCCGTAGAGGCCGCCACACCCTGGGTGGAGTGAGCTCGGACCCCGAGCGGTGCGGGGAGGCCGGAGGACTCGTGAGCCGACACAATCGCATCCACTACCCATCTGCTCAACGTCTGCTTAGTGGCTGGGAAACCTTTTCTGTTAGGGCCGTAGCAGAAGAGCAGCTCCTGTTCGGGGGCTGTAAATGGAGGAGGGCAGAATACCTGCAACATGACAGGTCGTGAGGGGGCCGAAGGCACCTTAGGTACGTACCCAGGTTTCAGATAGAGAAACACTCTGGCCATGCCAGGGGCAAACTCCAGGCGAGACAGGGCCACGGACAGGTCCTGCAGATCCCCGATCCTCTTCAGGGAGGAAATCGCCAAGAGGAAGGTGGTCTTAGACAGAAACCTAAGGGCCACTTTGGCCGATGGCTCGAAGGGGGGCTCTGCTAGAGCCGCCAGCACAACTGCCAGATCCCAGACAGGCACTCTGGGTCGCGTCCCGGGCCTCAGCCTCCGGGCGCCGCGGAGGAAACATGTCACCAGTGGGTGCCTACCCAGCGACTGCCCCACCGGCGGGGTGCTATATGCCATGATGGCGGACACGTAAACCTTCAGGGTCAAGGGGGTTAACCCAGTGGAGGAAGCACTGGAGTGGAGAAGGGTCTCTACTACCTCGGTAGAGAGACCAGCCGCTATGAACTGTGCCCCCTCAGGGGCCACAGCCACAGCCTCCACAGCTCTGGGCGGGGGTGAACCAGGGTTCCGCCCGCCTGTGAGAGGAGATCTCTCCTGGGGGGAATTTCTCACGGAGGGCCCTCGAGTAGGGACAATAGATCCGCAAACCATGGCTTGCCCGGCCATCAAAGGTGCTACCAGGAGGAGACGGACTCTATCCCGGCAAACTCTCTCCAGAACTCCAGGGAGCAGTGCGATTGGGGGAAAGGCGGACAGGCGTAGCCTCGGCCACGACTGTACCATGGCATCCAGACCTAACGGGGCTGGGTGAGAGAGAGAGAACCAGAGGGGACAGTGTGAGGTCTCCTGGGTCGCAAAAAGATCCACCTGGGCTCTGTAGAACCTCCACCTCGGGGTGGAGACGCCATTCCCCAGGCCTCGGCCCCTGCCTTGACAGGGCATCTGCTCTGACATTCAACCGTCCCGGGATATAAATGGCCCTCAAAGAGAGGAGTCTGTCCCGGGACCACAAGAGGACCATTCGTGCTAGCTTGTACAGAGGGCGAGATCGGAGACCCCCTTGGTGGTTGATATAGGAGACCACCGCAGTATTGTCCGTGCGGACCAAGGCGATCTTGTAGGTCCGGGAGGAAGTGTTTTAACCCCAAAAACACTGCCATCATCTCCAGGCAATTTATGTGCCACGAGAGACATGGGCCGCTCCACAGACCCTGGGCTGGGTGGCCACTCATGACTGCTCCCCACCCTTTTGAGCACGCTTTTGCTGGCGTTTAGTCGAAACCCAAGCACCTTCATGCAGGCGAGGACGACATCTCGATGACGAATCGCCTGGCGCTCCGACTGAGCCAGAATCAACCAATCGTTGAGGTAATTTAAAATGCGGATGCCCTGGAGCCGCAGCGGGGTCAGTGCTGCGTCGACGCATTTCGTGAAGGTGCGGGGCGAGAGTGGTAGGCCGAACAGGCGGACCCTATATTGGTAAGCTTCGCCCCCGAAAGCAAACCTCAGGAACCTCCTGTGTGCAGGGAGAATGGAAACGTGAAAGTATGCGTCTTCCAGATCTATTGTGACGAACCAGTCCCCGGACCTGATCTGAGTTACGACCTCCTTGAGGGTGAGCATCTTGAACCTGAGTCTCCTGAGAGAGAGGTTCAAGGAGCGTAGATCTAGAATGGGATGCAACCCGCCATCCTGAAGCCTGACTCTCGAAACCGAGTAGGGAACCACCTCGAAGGCTCCTTTTCTCAGTAGGGAACCACCTCGAAGGCTCCTTTCCTCACTGCCGACTTGGCCCGAAGAGCCAAGTGGGCAGTGCGACGCAACTCCTCAATATCAGCGGTCCCGGAGCTAAGTCCCTCATCCAAATCTCGTAGAAGGTCAGCCTGGTATGCCTGCAACACACCCATGGTCTGCAACACACCCAGCCCGCGGCCTGACCTGCTGCCGCATAAGCCTTCCCTACTAAGGCCGACGTAGCACGTAGCGGCTTAGTAGGGAAGAGATAGCTAGCCAGCCTCTCTTCCACACGCGACATCACCCCGTAGCCGCATGCCTTAGCCCCAACCACATTCGCGTAGAGCGAGGAGTGATGAGGAGAAGTGCACGCCAAGTACAGGGTTTCCCAGGATCTGGACACCTCGGCATGCAGATCGGGAAAAAACGGCAGATAGCCCAGGAAGTGACACAGGCGCCCAGGAAGTGACACAGGATGCAGGAGACGCTCATCCAGCTTACTGGGTGTGCGCTGCTTCTGCTGCTCCACCGGCCAATCTAAATCCAACTTGGCTCGTGTGATGACCTCGAGGAGCTGCTCGTACAGCACAGGCTGTGAGGAGCCCACGGGCTCGCTAGCATCCATCAGCTCTAATTCCTCGGAGGGATAGAAATGTAATGCTGCGCTGCTCGCGCCAGGAGAAGAAGCAGCCATCGGGCCTGCTTCTCCTTGAGAGCAGGAGCTCGTTTCAGCAGACGAGGCTGGAGAGGACTCATCCGACTCCAATCCCACTGCTAATCGACCTGCGAACCTGTGAGGGAGAGAGCTCTTCTCGAAGAGAAGATGGTGCTTGCAATGCTACAGCGCATAGTGAGAGCAGCTGAGAAGATTATTGTCTCTCTCCCCTCCCTCCAGGACATTTACGAGACCCGTCTCACCCGCAAAGCTCTCTGCATTGCAGGTGATCCCACCCACCCATCACACAGCTTCTTCAGTCTGCTGTCATCAGGGGAGTAGACTGCGAAGTCTCTGGGCCAGGACCAACAGATTGAAGGACAGCTTCATTCATCAGGCTGTCAGGAAGCTAAACTTACTACCCGACTTGCCCACCCTTCCCTTTTCTGCCCCAGGCACCACAGATCTATGAACCCACCCCACCCCTCCAGATCCCACATCCCCAGGTCCCAGGTCCCCTTCCCACTAACATATGATGACATGCACCAGTCACTTTGTGCAGCATTGGTCTGCTCATTTGCACTTTATCTGCCATATGACTTGCACTGCTTTATTTAATTTCTATTGTTAGTATTATCTGTATGCACCTAGGGGCTGAGAGTAATGCAATTTCAATTCTCTGTATGTCTGTCCTGTACATGTGGAAGATTTGACAATAAAGCAAAACTTGAACTTGAACTTGAACTCCTCAACGTCATTTCATGCAGCCCAGGAGTCATCCTAGGGGGTGTTTAAACTGCCAACAGAGTGGAACCGATATGTATTGTACACACTGTTACAGGTGTGGAAGCAGTGAGCATTTCCTGGCAGGCTTAAATTTAGATGGTAATTTAAACTAGGGAGGGTTGCTTCCATGGGACAGGAAGTGAACTGCCAGGTGTTAAAGCTCCACCAACAGTGCTTGTGTTGTGGTGTGAAGGGGGATTCCCATGATTTCAGGCTTTGCACATCATGCCACAAGGCCCGTTACTGCTCTAAGTTATGTCAGGCTCGTCACTGGAGTGAATGCAAGAAAGACTTTAAGTGGAATGGACACAAAGATGTGAAAGAATTAAGATGCAATACGATGCAGAACCAATTCAAACAAAACATTGAGTGTGGTTGCTTTAGTGAGAAAACATTGATTTAGTAAAAGCAGCAAAGTCCACAGGAAACAAAGACTAATAAACTTACTGTATGCTATTCTAAAAAAGCACAAGTGAATTGCAAGATGTCAGGACGACATCTAATTTTGAGGGGGAGTGTGTAGTGGTTTAAAAGGATCAATATGATTAACTTTTACAGTTCATAACTATTATCAGTTTGTCAACTGCAACATAAAGAGTGCTAAGTCAAAATGATTAATTCATGTGATGCTTATTATTGTTCTAATCCGGTTGGTTAACTAAAGATTAGATGTAATTCAAGGAGTGTTCAGTAGGGGGAACTCAAAGGCTGCCGGGAGTAACTGACTCGTGCTATACACAGCCAATACAGCTCAGCACACAGACAACAGCACGAGTCCGTGTCTCTTTTATTAATATATATTTTTTATTAATATATATTTTATAATTATACTTTATAAGGGGTGCAACACTAACAACAAATATCCAGCATGCTAACACACTAACAGGAACAAATCAGTACTCTTTCATGTATGGAGTCGGAATCATCCGATCCGATGCTGATTTTAATTCATGTTAATTATGATTTATTTTCCATGGTGAATAATTTCAAATGTGCTGAATGCAATCAAATTCAAGTAAATGCAAAGTGGGGGAAAAAATGTATTGTGGAACATTACTTTGTTACTTAATTTGTTATTTCAAGATAAAGTTTTTCGTGTTGCTGTATGAGTTTCTCTCAGAAATCGGCATTTCCTCCTGTCTTGTGTCCATGTTGATGACTGAATGTCTTCCTCATGTCTCACTCCACTGTGGTGTTAATATGAAGCTCATATGAATGTAGACACTCAGGAATTTGTAGAGTTTCATCACTATTTCTGTTTTTTGCTACAATCTTAAAGGTGATATATTCATAGATAAAACCCAGAAAAATAAACACGGTAATTTTTTCCCATACAAATGGACACTGCGCCACACAATCTTATTAACACAGTAACAGTTAACACACTTCCATCGTACAGTGTAATTATACGGTGAACAACTAAAACTGATGGAGACATGAAACAGAGTCACAACAGATTTGATGCTTCTTGAATCTTTATTGATTAATGCAAAAAAGTGACACAAGCCAAACAGGAACTATTTTTTTTTAGCCGTTTTGCTGCAAGCTTTCTTTTCTTAAGCGATTTTATTCAATCTTCTTTTGGAACAGTGAAGAACGATTAAAAATGTTTTGAGCCGACGCACCGAGTGTTAACTACCTTATTAGTGACGCAGTGGACGCATCCACTGTTGTCGCAGCGATAGACTGGAATTCGTTTTTCTATCTGAAGTATGTTATCTTTCCATTCAGTCTTACCCTCATCATTATGCCAAATGTGTTTGAAAACAAAAGCTTTTGGACCTTTGTGATTTTTGAACATGTTGAGAGCTGAGATGATGCTGTGGGGTCCTGTAGGTGTTGAGCAGGTGTCGACACAGGGGGAGTTTAAGGTGAAGAAAACCGTGCAGCCATTTTTCCGTTTATTCAGGAGCTTTTGCATGGGCGAAGGATCGGAGTCTCTCAGTAACAGATACTCAGAGTGTTTTTTGAAACCTTTATCACCAAACGGTTTTGGTTTGGCACCAACCAGCTCTTCACCATTGTAAATACGTTCTTCACTATTCATGCCGTCATGCACCTGTCCTGCTTTATCTTGAGACAGGAAGTTCTGGTCGAGTTGGTCATCTGAAGTACAATATGTATCTAGGACATTAATGCCCAGAGCATACTGACCATTAACTCCATATCTGAAATAACAGAGAAGAATAAAAGTGTCATTAGTGTCATGTGGCACTAAAAAGGTTCTTGTGTGTGTGTGTGTGTGTGTGTGTGTGTGTGTGTGTACGCACTTACGTGTTCTGAAGGTGGTCAATTATGTTCTTGAGATTTTTAACCTCAGCCCCAGAAGCAGTAGAGAGCAGAAAGAGCAGAACAAATCCCAGAGCTCCAAAACACACCTAAACAAAACACACACCGAAACATGATGGAGTTTTCCTCTATCATTCCTATATCATTCCTATATCATTCCTATATCATTCCTATATCATTCCTATATCATTTTTATCTCATTCCTAAACTCAGAAATGCTTAAGAACAAAAACACAATAATGAATCAAACACTACTTACATAACCAGCCATCTTTTGTCTCTCGTTTGTCTCTTTTGTCTTTCGTTTTGTCTCTCGAGGAAACTGGAGTGAGTTTTGCTAACTGTTGCTATCTTATTTATACTGAGCAGCGCATCACTGTGGTTATTGTGCAATACCAAAAAATGTGTTCACACCTCCTTGACCATGTACACACCAGTACACCGATGTTCAGTTCATCAGCAGAATAGACATGAACTTATGAGACGTTTTCAATCAGTATAAAGAAGTGTCTGATGTTGTGTGTGAGTCTGATCTAAAGTGAGTCAGGACTCTGTTGTTCTTTCAGTGTGTTTTAGATGTGTGTTTATCCCTCTGTTGATGATCTTACACTGAATTTTAGTGTTGAAGAGAAATCTGAGCTGCTTTTTAGATGAACAAACACTCAGAACATCTCAGAGAGCAGAAATGGGTTTGATATCAACATTTACTCTGAACATACAAACATCTGTGTGGAAGAAATAAACCAAACATTTTATGAATATTTCACCTCTAGTGTTGTATCACACACACACACACTCACATACTCACACACTTACGCACAATCACACACACTCACACACAAACACACATTCACACACTCACGCTGTGGGGGAAAACCGACTCCAACCTACATTGGCCCAGGCTAGCTCCTGCAATCTGACTATAAGTTTAAAAAACAGTTCTAAGTAAAAATTCAAAGAAGAAATGATCAGCCAAACTCACGAAGACTGGATTCAGTTGAGGTAGGTTTATTGACAGACACAAAGACAGCAATCAACCAGCTGGTACCAGTGATACAAGTTTGTCCAGTAGACGAGACTTGCACCGAAGCACTGCCAGTCACAGCAAGCTTATATACAGTTCTGACTGTAAGCATTAGGCTATGAATTTAGCCATCCCAATTCCCATTATCTTTTAACCGAGGGGCTTCATTCCTATATTTTAGCTCATAGCCTACGTCATCAGGCCATAAAGCTTTTAAGTTGGTTTGCCGTGCTTTTTTAGACTTTATTCTGCTTCATGAGATCTTTGTCGACACGACCTACTTTCTCCATGGGTACGTAAGGGTTTCTTGTACTTTTGGTCTATGTGTTCTTAGCCAGCAGTTTACTTATTAACCCAGTGGCCAGAGGCTGCTTGTGCTGACCAAGGCATTATGGATTTGTGTTTTAGCTTCAATCTCAGCTTGGGTCGCTCAACTGTTGGATGAAACCAACCTTTCTACACCATCACCAACTGCTGGTCTTCTCACTGAGGTCATCACTCATTATATCCAGGATATGGAGAGTCGTGGTCGACCCAGTGACACATCTGCACATCTGTTAAGGGAGTTGATGTCTCAACACAGACTGCTATAGTTGTTACCAAGTTCTACTCAGACTTTTTCAGCCTCATCCACACGCACCCAGGCTACTCAAGCTCCATGGCGTGTTAATAAAAGGACTCAATATCCTCCTCGTCATGCTGTCAAACCATTCTATATTAGGAGTGACTCTTTCTGAGTTTGAATCTTCTTATTAAAACTTATGCTCAGTTTTGGGCCTTAATACCGTGTGCATATGTGTCCTTTTTTGCATTCCTGTGTGTGTGTTTCTGCGTGTCGTCAGCCTATATGGGTGGTTAATCATTCTCTACCTCTGTCCGGGACCTGCTTATCTCTACTGACCTTTTACCTTCTAGGGCCTACATACCTAAGATCTGTGTGCACTCAATGGCCTGTTCATATTGTGACTCTAAATAGAGGTTTCTTTTCCCTCTTTCACTTTTCCCCTCGATCATAGTGTATTTTAGCATTACTTTATCAAAAATTTCCCACAACGCACACACACACATACATACAATTAGACAGAGTAACACACACACACACACACAAATACTGTAACTGTTTCTTCTAGATGACAGTAGATGGTGACATTAAAATACTGTTACGGATCTTTTCAGCTGGAAAGAATCAGTGAGCTTCTACATGAACATCACACATCTGCTCAGAAACCTGGAGATTTGTTTATTATTAAGAATCTCTGGTGTCAGCAAAGCTGTACGATTCGCTGTCACAACGAAACTCATAAAAAAACTCATTGTTTTGCAGAAATTTCTCAAGTGGAATTTACAAGAATTTTACTGTGATATAATAGTCTATGGAGTGCTAGGACACACACACACATAAATACAAATACACACTCACACATACTCTTTCACACACACACTCATTCACACACACACACACACACACACATAAAAACAAATACACACTCACACACACACACACACTCACACACACACACTCACTCACACACACTCACTCTCACACACACACAAATACAAACACACACACTCACTCACACACACACACTAACAGACTCACACTTACACACACATAGAAACACACACACTCACACATAGAAACACACAGACACACATGCACACACACACACTTACACACACATACAAACACACACACTCACACATACAAACACACACTCACACACACACTCACACACAGACACACATTCACACATACAAACACACTCACACACAGACACACATACATACAAACACACACACACATACAAACACACACACTTACACAAACACACACACAAAACACACACATACATATACACACACACTCACACACACTCACACACACATACAAACATAGACACACACTCACACACAAACACATTCACACGCACACACACTCACACACACCTACACATGGGCATAAATTTCATTTAACAGTACAATAAATATAAAATTTCTCATGAGCAATTTTTGAAGGGGACACAAATAATACAGTCAGATTGTACTTATAAAGACATGTCCCCACAGTGAAAAACTTTGCTTTTATCGTTATTATTGTAGCATGGAGACTGCGTCATTATGGTTGTTTTCAAAGTTTTTCTCAGGTTCAATGACAAAAGCATGTACTAAAGAAAGCAGCTTCATGTCTATGACCCAAAGAGGACTGGTTTGAAACACCTTTGCTGCAGTAAAAACATAAGACCCCTTTCACTGATGGACTGTAATGTAGCCATGGAAAGTCTTGACACCATTTCTCTTGAAATGTCAATGACTCATTTGAAAGTATTTGTTTTTCGATACACTGGGGAGGTTGGTACGACTTTGTGCAGGCACTGAGATCTAAACTAAAAACTGTGCTCCCTGTGCTGGTGCTGGCAATATCATCTCTTTGTTCTGCTGTCTCCGGCTCCCTCCCTGGTTCTGAATCTGCCCCTTCATTTACTCTCACTGTCTCAGAACAGACTGACTCCTGAAGCAGAAAAAATGCAGGAAAAAATGAGTTTAACATACTCATAATAACTAACTTGTTTACATGACACGTTAAATTGACAGATCATTCTGTAAATTGGTGAGCCTGTGATGTTCATCTGCTGAACAGCCACAACTCCGAAAACATTAAAGAAATTGTTCAAATTTCTTTAACCCAAAAAAAAAAAAAATCTGTCATTATCCCTTCAATAAAAGCACCACACTTACCTGACACTGTACATCTGATTGACCCTGCTCTACCTGTCCCTCGATAATTTCTGTCTCCTTTGCCTGTGATTGATATTGTGACATTAGTGTTTTCATAAGCACCCATTTTTTAAAACCAAATTGCCTTAATATGTGAACTTTTCATTTTCATGTCCATTTTCCTTTTCTCCGTCATATTATCTAGTCTATGACACTGCAATTCAGGTTTATTTATACTGTAGCACATTTCATACACAATGGTAATTCAAAGTGCTTTATAGGAATGAGCGAGTACAGCATTATCTGTATCTGTATCTGTTAACCATATGAATTATCCGTATCTGTATCTGTACTCGGAGTGGGTGGGGCCTAACCCGAAAGTAGGCTTGTCTTGAAATGGGCGGGGCTTTAACTGGTAATAATTAATTTGTAATATTTATAAAACTAGCTTACTACCTTTATGTTTTTATGAAATACAGCAAAAACGTGTCAGACACTCAGTGTCTGGTTACTGGTTAGAGACAGCTGAAGGCTTAAAAAAGAAAAAAATCTCCGACAGGCAGAGACGCAATGCGAGTCGCATTCTACCAAGCAAGCACCACGTCTGAACGAATCCATGTTTACCAGAACTCTACTGGTTGGTAAGTACGTATTATTAACGTTACAACCCGAAGTAAAAAGCTGAAGAAACCCTAAACGTTAACGGAAAAGACCCGCGAACCCGGGTGACTGAGGGAGAGACAGAGAGCTGTTGTGTGTGTGACTGTGAGTGAGCAGAGCGAGACACAGCAACACAATACATCTGTATGTGTATTGGGGAGGGCCGCTGTGACTAGCCTATCACTATAGGGGAGGGGCGCTGTGACTAGCCTATCACAGAACGCTGACACAATCAGCTACCCAATGATGATTTTCATTCAATACAGTGATGCCTCGAGATACGAGTTTAATTCCTTCCGTGACTTTGCTCGTATCTCAAATTGCTCGTATCTCAAAACAATTTTCCCCGTTTAAATGAATTGAAATCCCATTAATCCGTTCCAGCTCGCAAAATTCCACTCCAGGTGTTTTGTTTATGTGTTTTGAATGTGAAAAATGTTCAGTACCTTTATGTATAAATGACAAATATTGTATAAAAACATATAGTAATAAAAGAGAATGTTAAAAAAAATAAACTGGTTTTACTTTACTGAAGATGCGCACGGAGGTTGAGGGAGGAGTAAACAGGAGGAATTTTGCCTCGTACATACACTTTCGCTTTCGTTCACTTACTCGCTACTGTACACTACTGTACACTCTACTGTACACTCTTAATGCTACTTTACACTTAAAACTTGAACTTGAACTCCTCAACGTCATTTCATGCAGCCCAGGAGTCATCCTAGGAGGTGTTTAAACTGCCAACAGAGTGGAACCGATATGTATTGTACACACTGTTACAGGTGTGGAAGCAGTGAGCATTTCCTGGCAGGCTGCAGAGTAAGAACAACAAACAGCCAGAGATGGTAATTTAAACTAGGGAGGGTTGCTTCCATGGGACAGGAAGTGAACTGCCAGGTGTTAAAGCTCCACCAACAGTGCTTGTGTTGTGGTGTGAAGGGGGATTCCCATGATTTCAGGCTTTGCACATCATGCCACAAGGCCCGTTACTGCTCTAAGTTATGTCAGGCTCGTCACTGGAGTGAACGCAAGAAAGACTTTAAGTTGAATGGACACAAAGATGTGAAAGAATTAAGATGCAAAACAAGAACCACTCTCTCACTCACTCATTTTCTACTGCTTATCCGAACTTCTCGGGTCACGGGGAGCCTGTGCCTATCTCAGGCGTCATCGGGCATCAAGGCAGGATACACCCTGGACGGAGTGCCAACCCATCGCAGGGCACACACACACTCTCATTCACTCACACAATCACACACTACGGACAATTTTCCAGAAATGCCAAACAACCTACCATGCATGTCTTTTTTGGACCGGGGAAGGAAACCGTTTTTTTTTTTTAACCGGTTTGAAATTATCAAACTGATAATAGTTATGAACTGTAAAAGTTAATCATATTGATCCTTTTAAACCACTACACACTCCAAAAGGATCAATATGATTAACTTTTACAGTTCATAACTATTATCAGTTTGTCAACTGCAACATAAAGAGTGCTAAGTCAAAATGATTAATTCATCTGATGCTTATTATTGTTCTAATCCGGTTGGTTAACTAAAGATTAGATGTAATTCAAGGAGTGTCCAGTAGGGGGAACTCAAAGGCTGCCGAGAGTAACTGACTCGTGCTATACACAGCCAATACAGCTCAGCACACAGACAACAGCACAAGTCCGTGTCTCTTTTATTAATATATATTTTTTATTAATATATATTTTATAATTGTACTTTATAAGGGGTGCAACACTAACAACAAATATCCAGCATTCTAACACACTAACAGGGACAAATCAGTACTCGTTCATGGATGGAGTCGGAGTCATTAAACCATGAAGACAATCAAATGATATAAATAATCAAAACATTGATAGAAAAAGTAAATATTATAAGAATGCAATGAATTCTGGGTAAGTTTCCTGCTGATGTGTGCAGGGATATCGAGCCGATCCTTCATGCTGATTTTAATTCATGTCAATTATGATTTATTTTCCATGGTGAATAATTTCAAATGTGCTGAATGCAATCAAATTCAAGTAAATGCTAAGTGGGGGAAAAAATGTATTGTGGAATATTACTTTGTTACTTAATTTGTTATTTCAAGATAAAGTTTTTCGTGTTGCTGTATGAGTTTCTCTCAGAAATCGGCATTTCCTCCTGTCTTGTGTCCATGTTGATGACTGAATGTCTTCCTCATGTCTCACTCCACTGTGGTGTTAATATGAAGCTCATATGAATGTAGACACTCAGGAATTTGTAGAGTTTCATCACTATTTCTGTTTTTTGCTACAATCTTAAAGGTGATATATTCATAGATAAAACCCAGAAAAATAAACACAGTCATGTTTTTCCCACACAAATGGACACTGCGCCACACAATCTTATTAACACAGTAACAGTTAACACACTTCCATCGTGCAGTGTAATTATACGGTGAACAACTAAAACTGATGGAGACATGAAACAGAGTCACAACAGATTTGATGCTTCTTGAATCTTTATTGATTAATGCAAAAAAGTGACACAAGCCAAACAGGAACTATTTTTTTTTAGCCGTTTTGCTGCAAGCTTTCTTTTCTTAAGCGATTTTATTCAATCTTCTTTTGGAACAGTGAAGAACGATTAAAAATGTTTTGAGCCGAAGCACCGAGTGTTAACTACCTTATTAGTGACGCAGTGGACGCATCCACTGTTGTCGCAGCGATAGACTGGAATTCGTTTTTCTATCTCAAGTATGTTATCTTTCCATTCAGTCTTACCCTCATCATGATGCCAAATGTGTTTGAAAACAAAAGCTTTTGGACCTTTGTGATTTTTGAACATGTCGAGAGCTGAGATGATGCTGTGGCGTCCTGTAGGTGTTGAGCAGGTGTCGACACAGGGGGAGTTTAAGGTGAAGAAAACCGTGCAGCCATTTTCCCGTTTATTCAGGAGCTTTTGCATGGGCGAGGGATCGGAGCCTTTCAGTAACAGATACTCAGAATGTATATTGTAACCTTCAGACTGTTTTGGTCTGGCACCAACCAGCTCTTTACCATTGTAAATACGATTTTTACGTTTCATGCCGTTCTCCACCTGTTCTGCTTTATCTTGAGACAGGAAGTTCTTGTCGGGTTCGTCATCTGAAGTACAATATTTATCTAGGACATTAATGCCCAGAGCATACTGATCTTTAACTCCATAGCTGAAATAACAGAAGAATAAAAGTGTCATCCGTGTCATGTGGCACTAAAAAAGGTTTGTGTGTGTGTGTGTGTGTGTGTGTGTGTGTGCTTACGTTTTCTGAAGGTGGTCAATTATCTTCTTGAGATTTTTAACCTCGGCCCCAGAAGCAGTAGAGAGCAGAAAGAGCAGAACGAATCCCAGAGCTCCAAAACACACCTAAACAAAACACACAACAAAACATGATGGAGTTTTCCTCTATCATTCCTATATCATTCCTCTATCATTCCTATATCATTCCTCTATCATTCCTATATCATTCCTAACTCATTCCTAACTCATTTTTATCTCATTCCTAAACTCAGAAATGCTTAAGAACAAAAACACAATATTGAATCAAACACTACTTACATAACCAGCCATCTTTTGTCTCTCTTTTGTCTCTCGTTTGTCTCTTTTGTCTCTCGTTTTGTCTCTCGAGGAAACTGGAGTGAGTTTTGCTAACTGTTGCTATCTTATTTATACTGAGCAGCGCATCACTGTGGTTATTGTACATTACCAAAAAAATGTGCATGTGCAGATTTACAGTGAAATGTGTGTTCACGCCTCCTTGACCCTGTACACACCAGTACACTGATGTTCAGTTCGTGTGTTTGTCCCTCTGTTGATGATCTTACACTGAATTTTAGTGTTGAAGAGAAATCTGAGCTGCTTTTTATATGATCAAACACTCGGAGCATCTCACAGAGCAGAAATGGGTTTGATATCAACATTTACTCTGAACATACAAACATCTGTGTGGAAAAGAAAACCGTTTTTCTCTAGTATTGTAGAGAAAAACAGAAATAGTGATGAAACGATACAAATTCTTAAAGTCCTGAGTGTCTACATTCATCTGAGCTTCATATTAACACCACTGTGGACTGAGACATGAGGAAGCCGTTCAGTGATCAACATGGACACAAGAAAACCATACACTGTATCTAGACATACTGTAGTTCATCACTCTATGATAATATAAACAGTGTGTAAGTGGAGATAATTCAGTTAGATGATGATGATGATGATGATGATGATGATGATGATGAAAGCGCTGAAAAAGGAACCAAAAGAAGACACACTCCAAATGTGTCCTGCAGAAATCAAGGATAATGTTGATGAAATGATACGACAGAAGGACACGTCCTCTATCTATAAATAAATAAATAAATAAATAAATAAATAAATGACATCTTAAGATTTATAAAGTCTTCTTCACACACATACACACACTCACACAGACACACACACATACACACACATATACAGAATAAAACCCTAGAAAATGCCAATACACACTAACACACTTTAACATACACACAATAATATACAGCAAAATATAGCCAAATACACACACACACACACAAATACAAAGATACACTTTATTAAACACATACTAACACATACACACTAAAATGCACAACACACACAGTTACACAGTAATACACACATATGCAATAACATAGCACACACACACACACACACAAACACACACACACAAACACACACACACCAAAACTTATGTTGGACTGTGTTAGTGTGTATCAGTGTTTTTGTCAAGTTTTAGAGTGTGTGTGTATTAGTGCTTTTAAAGATTTTAAAAATTGTGTTATATATTTATACTATATTACTTATTTATAGAACTTTTAGACTGAAGAAAAACATCAGCTTTAAATTTCTTTAACTTTAACTTTTTTTACTTTCTTTTTTTCACAGAACTTTTCATAAATACTCACACACACACACTCACACACACATACACACACACATACACACTCACACACACAAACACATACACACTCACACACAAACACACACACAAATACAAAGATACACTTTAGTAAACACATACTAACACATACACAATGAAATGCACAACAACAAACTCTGACACACAGACAGTTACACAGTAATACACACATGCAATAACATAGCACACACACACACACAGTTACACATTAGTACACATATGCAATAACCCAGTCAAACACACACACATACACACACACACACACACACACACACACAGACACACAGTTACACATCAAAACTTATGATAGACTGTGTTAGTGTGTATTGTTTTTGTCAAATTTTTGATTTTATGTGTGTGTGTGTGTGTGTGTGTGTGTGTGTGTGTTTGTTTGCAAGAAATATATCAGCTTTAATTTTTACTTTTGTTTTACAGAACTTTTCATAAATACTAAATATTTCACACAGAGAACATGAAGAGAATACAACACACACACACACACACACTCACACAAACACACACACACATATACACATACACACAAACACAAAAAAACACACTCACACACACATACAAACACACACTCACACATACACAGACACACAAACACACCCACACACACTCTCTCTCTCCCTCACACACACACACACATACAAATACAAATATACACTTTAGTAAACACATACTACCACACACTACAATGCACAACAACAAACTCTGACACACACAGTTACACATTAGTACACATATGCAATAACTCAGTCAAACAAACACACACACAGTTACACAGTAATAATCACATATGCAATAACTCAGTCAAACACACACACAACAAAACTTATGATAGACTGTGTTAGTGTGTATTAGTGTATTTGTCAAATTTTAGATTTTATGTGTGTGTGTGTGTGTGTGTGTGTGTGTGTGTGCTCTACACATATTTACACTTTTCTGTGTTTCAGAAGTGGTGAAAGAGGCGCAAAAATACATTTAAAAAGCTTTAAG
Source organism: Tachysurus vachellii (assembly GCF_030014155.1). Taxonomy (NCBI): domain Eukaryota; kingdom Metazoa; phylum Chordata; class Actinopteri; order Siluriformes; family Bagridae; genus Tachysurus; species Tachysurus vachellii. The sequence continues at coordinate 1,859,074 of NC_083474.1, forward strand.
TTTTACTTCCTTTTTTCACAGAACTTTTCAGAAATACTTCGAAATAACTGTCATTTCTCTCTTTGTGTTTTAAACACGAACTAATGTGTGATATAGATACACACAGAACATGAAGAGAATACAACACACACACACACACACACACACATACTAAAATGCTGAATAGTACATATACACATACAAGCACAAAACTAACACACACAAACACACACAAAGACACACACACACTAATACAATCATAACACACATACACATACACAAGGACAAGATACACAATAGTACACATATACAGAGCTATACAAACTTGCACACACACACACACACTAATACAAACATAACACTAACACACACAAACACACACAAAAACTAAAAAAATCATTTATACACAAAACACACTTTAATATACATACAATTAGACAGAGTAACACACACACACACACACACACACACACACACACACATAAATAACTGTTTTTGTCAAATTTTTTATTTTATGTGTGTGTGTGTGTTTGTATGTGTGTGTATTAGTGCTTTTAAAGATTTTAATGAGTGTGTTATATATACAGGGCTCTCAGTTTTGAAGACAGGCAAGAGTGACATCTCGAACCCCACAGCGACCCTCCACCCCAACCCCCCACCCTACACATATTTACACTTTTCTGTTTCAGGAAGTGGTGAAAGAGGCGCAAGAAATACATCAGCTTTAATTTTTACTTTTGTTTTATAGAACTTTTCATAAATACTAAATATTTCTTTCTTTGTGTTTTAAACACGAACTAATGTGTGATACAGATACACACAGAACATGAGGAGAATACAACACACACACACACACACACACACAAACACACATATACACACAAACATAAAAAAACACACACTCACACACAAACACACACACTCACACACACATACAAACACACTCACACAAACACAGACACACAAACACACTCACACACACACTCTCTCTCACACACACACACACACACACACATACAAATACAAAGATACACTTTAGTAAACACATACTAACACACACTAAAATGCACAACAATAAACTCTGACACACACACAGTTACACAGTAATACACACATGCAATAACATAGCACACACACACACACACACACACATTTACATTTACAGCATTTAGCAGATGCCCTTATCCAGAGCGACTTACATTTTATCTCATTTTTATACACCTGAGCAATTAAGGGCCTTGCTCAGGGGCCCAGCAGTGGCAGCTTGGTGGACGTAGGAGTCGAACTCACAACCTTACGATTGGTAGCCCAACACCTTAACCACTAGACTACCACAAGTTACCACAGTTACACATTAGAACACATGCAATAATTCAGTCAAACACACACAGTTACACAGTAATGAGCACATATGCAATAACTCAGTCAAATACACACACACACACCAAATCTTATGATAGACTGTGTTAGTGTTAGTGTTTTTGTCAAATTTTAGATTTTATGTGTGTGTGTGTGTGTGTGTGTGTGTGTGTGTGTGTGTGTGTGTGTGTGCTCTACACATATTTACACTTTTCTGTGTTTCAGAAGTGGTGAAAGAGGCGCAAAAAATACATTTAAAAAGCTTTAAGTTTTACTTCCTTTTTTCACAGAACTTTTCATAAATACTTTGAAATAACTGTCATTTCTCTCTTTGTGTTTTAAACACGAACTAATGTGTGATATAGATACACACAGAACATGAAGAGAATACAACACACACACTCACTCACACACACACTTACTCACACACACACACACATACTAAAATGCTGAATAGTACATATACACATACAAGCACAAAACTAACACACACAAACACACACAAAGACACACACACTAATACAATCATAACACACATACACAAGGACAAGATACACAATAGTACACATATACAGAGCTATACAAACTTGCACACACACACACACACTAATACAAACATAACACTAACACACACAAACACACACAAAAACTAAAAAAATCATTTATACACAAAACACACTTTAATATACATACAATTAGACAGAGTAACACACACACACACACACACACACACACACACATAAATAACTGTGTTTATATGACAGTAGATGGCGACATTAAAATACTGTTACGGATCTTTTCAGCTGGAAGGAATCAGTGAGCTTCTACATGAACATCACACAGATGTTACCTCACACATCTGCTCAGAAACCTGGGGATTTGTTTATTATTAAGAATCTCTGGTGTCAGCAAAGCTGTACGATTTCCTGTCATTTCTTTATCGCTGTCACAATTTGAATTTACAAGAGTTTTTACTGTGATAAAATAGTCAATGGAGTGCTAGGACACACACACACACACACACACAAACACACACACACTCACACACACGTACAAGCACAAATACAAACACACACTGACACACATACAAACCCACACACACAAAAACACACACACACACACAGACAAGCACAAATACAAACACACACACACACAAACACACACTCACACACATACAAACCCACACACACAAAACACACACATACAAACACACTCACGCACACACACTCACACACTTACACACACACTCACACACATACAAACACACACTCTCACACACACACATACACACACAAACACACACTCACACACTCATGCACACACCCACAAACACACACACACATACAAACACACACACACACACACACACACACACACACACACACACACACACACATACACACAAACCAAAACCTAAAAACAAAACTCTAGGGTTAGGGTTATAACAAAAACACTAATACACACTAACACAATGCAATATACACATAAAAATACACAGTAAAACACAAACATATTAAACCCACAAATACCAACACACACACAGTGTAATACACACTAGTACACTAACACACAATAATAGACAGTTAAACACACAGATCTAATGGTAATGAAAACACTACTACACAACAACAATCACACAGCAATAAACTAATACACAATAATGATAACATACACTCAATTACACACAGTAACACACACATACACATAGTAAAACTATATAACTCTAATACCCAATAATACACTCCTAACATACACACAACTATACACTTTCATATACGAGTATGAAGAAACACACACACACACACACACACAAACAAACAAACAAAACATAAAATATTGAGACACATATACTGAGGTTTTTTCAGCAGATGAGGAAGAGAGCTTTGTGTGTGTGTGTGTGTGTGTGTGTGTGTGTGTGTGTGTGTGTGTGTTTCTATATGAAACTCAGGCAGTCAGTGCCATTTCAGTAGTCAGACAGGTTGGACAGGTTTGTGGGTTTCTGTCAACACACACTACAGGCTTGCTGTCACTTCCTACTTCATCTCTTAGGCCTTGACACCAACACAACTGTTACACTGATCTTATATGTCACAAATTCTTCACAATGAGGAAGATCTTTCCTGATGGCACAGGATCCTAAATGTCTCCAGCACCATTGTGTCCTGAAGTGTGTTACTCCTGTTCCACCTTTCCAACATTTACAATAACTCTATTTCATTAAACATTACACTTTTATCCATTTATAGTTACATATAAGATTCTGGAAGTTCCTGTCCTTTCATTTATGCTACAACAGTCGTCCTTTCACTTTCTTTCTACTTCAGTTCGACTGTAAGAACTGCAGCTTGTCATGTTTTACTTCTTGAGACTCCTTCCAGAAAAAAACTCTCCTCATGGAGGACTTCAGCAAAACAATGGTTTATTGTTATCAGGTGACTCGAACACACGAGTCCCCCTGTGAACGGTTCCTATAGGATCAACAACTTCCTGGATGAGGGTTTTGTAAATCGGAATTTCTGACGTCGGGCTAGAAAAAAAGCAAAGACGACGTCCCCTAAACTCAGAAATCGACTCTTTGGATCACACAATCCGGAAGGGTGGATTTAAGGCTGTGGAATACCAGCAACCTGAAAAACCGTAGAAAGTGTTGACACACTAATACACACTCTTAACATACACACAACAGTACACGGTAATATTTATGGAAATAGATCTACAAAAACAACACACACACATAATGCTATATAAAAACAACTAAAACACTAACACAGTCTAACATACAGATAATAATACAACAAACACGATAACAAACATACACCAACTCTGAAAAAACACTAAATACACAATAAAACACTCACACACACAGCATACCATACAAAGACACACATTATTTACACACAAGGAGCACACACACGCAAACACACACAAAAAGAGCACACACATACACACATAATGCTATATAAAAACAACTAAAACACTAACACAGTCTAACATACAGATAATAATACAACAAACACAATAACAAACACACCAACTCTGAAAAAACACTAAATACACAATAACACACTCACACACACAGCATACCATACAAAGACACACATTATTTACACACAAGGAGCACACACACACAAACACACACACACACAAACGCACACAAAAAGAGCACACACACACATCTTCACACACACACACACACACACACACACACACACACACACACACACACGTTGTTACTGTCAGGAAGTTTTCCAGATTTTAAATGGGAATTGTCAGCAAATTGAGAAAACAGAAAAATTGTCTATTTCATTCTTGGTTATTTTCTTAATATGACATACAACTGCGTATTTTATTCCGTATCTGCCGTAAGGCATAATGGTTTTCCTACACACTGCTACACACTCCTACACACTCCTACACACTGCTACACACTCCTACACACTGCTACACACTCCTACACACTGCTACGCACTCCTAAACACTGCTACACACTGCTACACACTGCTACACACTGCTAGCTTTAGCACTGACTCTGTGTCTTGATTCAAACTTTCTGCTGCATTTCCATTCAAATTTTACACCTTTAAAGGACAGGTAAAGATGTCTGGCCTTTTAACCTGCTTATTGTGTGAAAGAAAGAAAATAAATTAATAAGAAAATAAATAATACATTTTAAAAAATAAGTGGAAAATAATAAAAAAAAAATGATGATAAAATAAGAAATAATGTCATACCTGAATTTTTCAAGCACAAATCCTGAGAAACTGACAGAAATCAACAAAAGATGAATTACATATGTTTACAGAAATGATGTACAGAGAAGTTTGTATATAAAGAATAAAAAAATCAAGCTATTTTATGTTAAATCCCAACAGAATCAACAAATGTGTAATATATTGTGTGTATGGTGACTGTTTTAAGTGACCATCTCAACTCAAGCTTTGCTAAAACATCAAGAATTGTCAGTTCCCTCCTCTTTCATGCAGATAAACCTGTTGGAGCACATAGCATCCTTTGGGCATGATGTAAATTCTCTTGTTTGACTAATCAGGTTTTCATTTTAGAGGCAGACAGAAACAAAGTAAGAGACTTCACCTTCTTTCTTATCCACCATGTCCTACGTAGCCGGGTCATACGCGGCTAAGTCTTACGCGGACAAATCTTATGCCGACCGCTCGTACGCTGACAAGTCGTACGCAGAGAGCGCTTATGCGGGCTACGATGATGCAGCCAGGTCGGTATATGAACAGCAGCTTCTGAAGGAAAAGAAGAAACGTAAAGAGCAGATGCACTGTGAAGTCGTTGCTCTCGTGATTGGATTCGTCGGGTTAATCGGTGTCGCAGCTGTCACGGGTCTCCCCATGTGGAAGGTGACTGCGTTCATCCAGGAGAACATCATCGTTATGGAGACGCGCTGGGAGGGTTTATGGATGAACTGTTTCCGCCAAGCCAACATCCGCATGCAGTGCAAAGTGTACGACTCCCTGCTCTACCTGCCTGCTGAGCTCCAGGCTGCCAGAGGCCTCATGTGCACCGCCGTAGCTTTGACGACAATCGCCTGTGTCGTCTCGACCGTGGGGATGAGGTGCACACGGCTCGTGGACTCGCGTCCACGTGTCAAACACGTCGTCTTGGTGTGTGGTGGATGTCTGTTCCTGGGAGGATGTATAGCCACCATCATTCCTGTCTCCTGGACGGCTAACGTCATCATCCGTGATTTTTACAACCCCCTGCTACTTGACGCACAGCGGCGGGAGCTCGGTGAGGCGCTTTACATCGGCTGGGTCGCGTCAGCATTGTGTTTCATCGCCGGGGTGATACTTCTGTGCCGCCACGCACCAAGAATAGAAGACAAAGAAGACATTAGCTCTGTGTTGTACCGAGCCCAGTACACTCCAACCAACATCTACCAACCTGGATATTCCTACCAACCTGCTTACAACTACCAACCTGCTTATGCCTACCAACCACCGTCTCGTCCCTACGTACCGTCTGCTTACTAAAGAGCAGGAATGAAATTTTCTGTAGCTGTTTTGACCTCTTGTAATGAAATGTAATGGAAAGTGTCAATGTCCTGGACTCATCAGTGTATATAATGAATCATAGATTTCCTTTACAAATGTTACAAGAAGGCTTTTACATTTGATTTTGATTTAATTGTTTCAATTGCTGTTTTATATAATTTAGAAATGATTTTTTCCAATGGATTTGACTTTGCGTAATGGACCGAACTGTAGCAACGAGCTCTCTGTGATTGTTTTAGTTAAAGAACAATTCAGCACTAGCTGTACAAATTAAAAAAACAAAAAGACATCTGGGACGATTGGTCATGTGACCTGCTATGGACGTCGAACACACACTATGAAGTAAACCAGCTCTTGAAAGCTCTTGTCAAAATGCTATAATAATTTTAAATCTTTGATTAAGTATGTTTTGTTTTATATGTTTAGATGTTGAAAATAAAATTATTCAATTGCATAAAGAACGAAGAATGTTATCAGTTATCAGTATGTTTGTTTTTTACATCACAAAAACCAAAAAAAAAAAAATCCTAATTAATCAAGTGGCTCTATGGGTCAAACACAATGGTTTAAGGTGTTTAAGTTGACTTTATCCTGATACCATACTATAAAAATATTTCCAGCACCACTTCTGGATGAACCTGTTTGTGTGGTTTTACTGAAAAGGATTGTGATTGTTTGCAGTCATCTCGGCCCTGTAGACACACCTGCGACTCAAAACGTACACTCGGAAATCTAACCACAGCAAGAGACAGAGTCAATAAATATTATGCACAGTGTCAACTGGGACAAACTGTTATGAAAGTGTTGGTTGGGTCGATTCCCTTTGGTAACGATTGAATTGCAAAAGAGGAAGGGAATCTGTATCAAGGGACGAACTGAAACTACAGCGATATGTTTACCTGATATACCTAACCAGTCTGTTAGGAACCGAACCCAATACAAAGTCTTTATTCAGAATGAATATGTTCTACATGAGTATGAACATAGATGGGAATAATAGATGTATTATTTATTTATTTATTTTAAAGAAACTTGCCACAACGTGTCTGGTTGAGTCTAGACGTTGCATCAGGACTGGAATCCCATAATACTATAAAAAAAAGTCATGCAAGTGAAACGTTTTACTGTAACATGGATGCGAGTGAAGGGTCAGATATGAACTTTCTCATGGATTGGATATGAAGTTGCACACTATGCTAACATAACATCTTTTTCTCCAAAGACAAAAAAAAACATATTAGAAAGTGAGCAATGCCATGATCAAGGTGCCAAAACTTATGAAAAACATCTACTTAAGGCAGGAATCAAACCCCCAACCCTTTAGGTGTGAGGAAAACCACCAAGCCATGCACATCTGAGAGACTGTAATGAGTTTTAAGGTGGTCCAGGTCAACTCGAAAATTAAGTGCTAAAATAAGTCAGTTATGATCAAGTTCTTTAGCCCAAGCCCCGCCCCCGGTAAGCAGTAAGTATTGATCGTTGGTGCATCAGTTAAGCAAGTCAAGATGATGTCATTCTGACTCCCTGTTAAAGGAAACACAGCTTACAGAATCACATCATGCCTTTCAAGATGATCCACATGGACTTTAAGGGCAAATACAGCAGGTCTACCAGTGAAGCCGAAATTAACAAGTAACCTGAATTTTAATGTTTAACGGTGCAGTCGTCTACAAGTCCACTGCTCACGGGTATCATTTTTAATATTAAAGAATTCATGACTGTGAGTTCGGAGAAGGTAATAGTGTGTGACAGAAATTGAAGAAAAAGGATCTATATACCTCTAGAGTCAAATCTTTACACGTCTCTCTACTGGTCAATTTGTCTAAAATATCATTAAAGCCCGTAATCCGTAAAGCCTATGTTAATATTTGACAACAGCTCAGCGTATAAGGTTCTGCAAAAACAAGGACCTGAAGGTGAGTCGTTATGTGTTTGTTTTCAGGATCCCCAGGCATCAGAGGTGGATTTGACTAGCTGCTTTCTGCCCCTCCCTTACCAGCAGGTGAAAATGAGATCAGCAGAGAAGGGTACGATTTCACAGCAACCACCTGGAAATCCCGCCCATCCTCGACTTCATTACTGAGGCGAAGGGGCAGGGAGCAAGTGCACACAACTCATCCACTGGGACTGCTTCAACACCTGAATACGAATCTCAGCAAGAGAGAAAGAGAGAGAAAGAGAGAGGAGCGCTGTTTGTTCCAGAAAGGAGCCTACTCCAGAAGAATGATCTACTGTTTGATCCATTCAGACTGAACATTGTGCCAAGCATCTATCCCCTGGAGCACAAGCAGATCAAGCTAGGAAGCTAGAGCTGAGATGGCAGGCCAGCCGATGGAGCTAGCAGCCCTTGTGCTGTCTTTGTTGGGATTAATAGGTGTATCGGCCAGCACGGGGATGCCCATGTGGCGCGTGACAGCATTTATTGGAGAGAACATCATTGTGATGGAGACTCGCTACGAGGGCCTGTGGATGAACTGTTTCCGGCAGGCCAACATTCGGATGCAGTGCAAGGTCTACGATTCCCTCCTGGCCCTCACACCTGATCTCCAGGCTGCCCGAGGCCTCATGTGCTGCTCAGTGGCTCTGGCTGCCATTGGTCTGTTGGTGGCCATAACAGGGATGAAATGCACTGCATGTATACAAGGAAACGACCGTGGAAAACGAATGGTTCTTATTGTTGCAGGCTCGTTCATTATCTTAGCCTGCATCTGCTGCATCATTCCTGTCTCCTGGACTGGCAACGTGATCATACGAGATTTCTACAACCCCCTCCTGATCGACGCCCAGAGAAGGGAGCTTGGCGAGGCACTCTACATCGGGTGGGTTTCCTCGGCACTGCTTTTCATCGGTGGATGCATCTTTGCGTTCTGCGGTGGGTCTGGTGAGAAACGAGCCGAGCAGACTCGCTACGCTTACAACAGGGATGTGCCATACGTGGCGTACCAACCTCAACCGCAACCACTGATGTATCAGCCCCGATCTCCAGCTGCCTACAGTTTCGCCTCCAGAGAACCGTCTATTATCCAGACATCCACTCAAACATCTAGACAGCAGAGCTTCATCCAGCCATCAAGGCAGCAGAGCTTCATCCAGCCATCAAGGCAGCAGAGCTTCATCCAGCCATCCAGGCAGCAGAGTTTCATCCAGCCTTCCAGACAGCTGTCAGGTCGTAGTGGTGTTGCCTATCTATGAAAACGATCGGATAAACACAAACTAACAACAAAATGCGGGACAGGAACAGGTCAGAGGATGTGGTAACTAGATCCAGTCAATATGTGAATGTATATCCTTGTTTACTGCAGTATAAATGGACTAACCTCAACGCTTTTCTGACGTTTCATTGCACAGCTTTCTATGACTTGACTGTCGATCTTTTGTCGATCATGAAAATCAACATAAAAAATGTCTACTTCTAGTTCTATGACCTGAGCACTTGAGATTAATTTTTGTTGTTTTGTGTTTGTTTTTTTCTCCACAAATTAGCATTTTGTTAGCAATTTTATTGTCAAATTGAACTTTTTTTTTTTTGGTGCGGGTAAAAAACAAATCCTTTGTACAATAAAAAGTAAGCTCTTTTTTTTATTTCTGTATACGGATGTGGATAGAAGGTTGAGACACCTCATTTGCATGCAATAATGTTTACCAACCTCTTTGTCCCTTTGTGTGCTCCAGCGTCTTGGTGATCTCCGTGCCCAGAGGCTCCCTTGTGAAATGTGAGCCAATGAGCATACATTGTCTTAACCATTGACATTTAGCATACATTGTCTTTAACCATTGTCTTTACATTGACACACCTTTACATCCACACAAACCTTAAAACTGAAGCAGAACAAGGACAACAAACATCTAATAAACCTTCACATTCGCTTGGCATTGTAATTGTGCACATTTTTCTTTGACCAGAGAACAGGTTTGATGCTGAATCACGATAACAAAAGCAGAAGCATCACATGCGGATAAACTTCTCCAGCTCTAAATGTTCCTATCTACTCATTTACTGGTGAATCTGGAAGTCCTGGAGACCACTGTTTTTTTTTTCTAAATCATTTAAAAAATGTTGTTTTATTTGCTGAAAACTGTATAAATATATTTTAGACAAATTCTGTATATGTATATCTGTTCATAAAGACTTCATAACGTACAGAAATAATGTCATTACTTGGTACACTAATGTTTTATGGTCACTCGAGCTCAACTGGGCGTTAGCACTGAGATCGTTCACTAACTACATAGTTATTGATTAAATCAAAGGAGGAAAAATTTTAAGAAATGGTTGATTTATTATAATCATTAATCCCAATAAGGATTTAAAGGCAAGCTGAAGAGAAGCCGAGGACCGAGAGGGCAAGCAGACGCGAGTGGAAGAATTGGAAAAAGGGAAATTAGAGGCTTTGCATATTTCAGAGGCGAGGCAAATGAGGAATAGGTGGAATTGGCCTTCACTAAACAATGGCTGTTTATGCTCAGGGAATGCCGGTTTATTAGATATATCTACTATTTGGATCACTTTGTAGGTAAACACTTACTCATATGGATGGAAATGAGTATCACTGAGCATCACTAGACCTGAAATAAAGGTGTAAATAAACGATGACATGTTTTGCTGACAGATTTACATATGCATTTAGTGTAAAATCAGTCAGTCTTACAGTAAAAATAATATCACCATGGTTACACTCAGGGGCAGTTCTAGGATTTCATCTTTAGGGGTTTTAGCCCTCAGTGAGAATTTAAAACAAGAAGAGTTTTATATTATATATTATAAGACTACATAGTAAGCCAAAAGCTATGGTATTATTTAAAATGGCAAAAGTGGACACCAAAATTTTATGCATGATGTAATGATGCCAGTCTTGAATCAGATCAGTTCATGTATGTGTGTATTCTCTACAAACAGTGTGTCCAATAAATGCAGTCATTAATAAATAAATATTCACAAGACAAAGTGCAAATCAATAAATGTTATTTTTATTTAGTATTGAATGGATTGTTTTGTTTGTGCTATCAAGAATAGTGAAATTTCACTGGTATTGGTATAACATTTTTTTTGTCAACACAGTAGTGTATATACAGTATACTACAGCCACACACAGATCTGTGTACATTCAGTTCACTACTATAGCAGAAACATGCAGTAGTAGTACAACTTTTTATAACTGTATCTCCAACAAACTTTTACTTGTGGGATGATATAAAATACATCCTCACAATACATACATTTTAAAAGAAATGTCTCCAATTAGCATACAATTAAATAATGAAAACTTAAAAAGGTTGGGCTTATAGAAAGATGGTTTTTTTTTTCCATTTGAAAAACATGCTTTTGTGGGAGTAACAGACAAAACACAACCTTGCAAACTAGGGTTGGGAACCGAGAAACGGTTCTTATTCAGAACCGGTTCTGTTTTTTAACAGGAACTGGAACCGCGCGGAATTTTCAAATTTCGGTTCAAAACGCGGTTCCGATTCGATGACGAGCAAAGCGCTGGGAGCGGTCACTTCAAATAGCCATGTCTTACCTCATGTATATTCATTGTTTACACTGTTTACAGTCACGTAACCAAATTAACGCAGTTTACCACAGAAATCAGTCACTCGCGCTGCTGTGCTGACGTACGCTTTGTGTTAAACATGTCTAAAAAAAGTCTAAAGTGTGAATTCATTTCCAAAGCTACAACAATGAAGCAAATCTCCCCCCATCTGAGAGGGTTTTCTCCACAGCTGGAGATACAATAAGCCAGGAAAGGTCTCGTCTTCTCCCAGAGAAAGCAGACACGTTAATGTTTCTTCAGAAAAATTGCTAACTGTTTTGCTAAGTTGTAATTCTGGATGTTAAATTTGATGTTGCATTTATTTAAATTTAAATTGATATGAATTGAAATGCTCTGTTTAAAATATTTAAAGAGTGATTAATAAACACAAATGGAGTTGTTTCAGTATTGTGCATTATTTTTCACATTTCTTTTATTATGGAATTGGAATCAGAACCGGGAAACGTAAGGCAGAACTGGAACCGGAATCGGAACCGGAAAATTTCTTTTGATACCCAACACTATTGCAAACAATTTGAACACAAATAGCAGAACGTTGTACAACCTCATGAGTGCCAAATTCCCTGGATTTGTGAAAATTCTTTGCAGTTAATTTGTATAAAATACCTTCTATAACCGTCTTTGCGGCTTTTCACAGATTAACGTTATAGATAAACGCCTCCAGCTCTGACTGACTCTGTGCTTCGTTCAAATAAAGCAGACAGCTGATGACGCACTTTTGAAAGACTACAACGCACGCGTGTAAAAGCAAAGTAAAAAAATCGCTCTTGGATCAAACTGATAAATAATTTTCTTTCCCATCGACGACATGTCCTGCATTCATTCATTCATTTTCTACCGCTTATCCGAACTTCTCGGGTCATGGGGAGCCTGTGCCTCAGGAGTCTCAGGCGTCATCGGGCATCAAGGCAGGATACACCCTGGACGGAGGGCCAACCCATCACAAGGCACACACACACACTCATTCACTCACACAATCACACACTACGGACAATTTTCCAGAGATGCCAATCAACCTACCATGCATGTCTTTGGACCGGGGGAGGAAACCGGAGTACCCGGAGGAAACCCCCGAGGCACGGGGAGAACATGCAAACTCCACACACGACAAGACAGGACAAGACAGAGGCGGGACAAGACAGAGGCGGGACAAGACAGAGGCGGGAATCGAACCCCAAACCCTGGAGGTGTGAGGTGAACGTGCTAAACACTAAGCCACCGTGCCCCCCCCACAAGGAATTTGTCAAACACAAATGTAAACACAATGTAATATGAGTACATCTGGTACACAAGGTCAGTTAGGACAGTTTAAAACAGTAGGCATGTGATTAATATGTCCATAACCCACATAAATAAGAACAAACATGCAGTCAGCACAAACCCTCATCATCCTGAACCAATCACAAAGGGACAAATGCTTCCCATAACAGAGAGAGAGAGTAATAGAGAGAGAGCAAACTCTGCATTCATCATGCTCCATTCAGCTGTACTGGGTATGAAGATGACTTTTTAATGTGGGGCGCACACGAATCCAGAGGCACACCAACTTGTTCGGAACCAACAGGAAGGTGCCGTTGAAGAGTGACATCTTCTGGTGTCTCCTCAGGCGGGATAAGTCTTTCTCGTGAAAGTTGTTCCAAAAGCAAGAACTGGAACATACTGGATTTTGAACCACTCAGGTAATCGATTACTTGACTATAATTTACACTCCAGAACTTGCCTTATAATATTTTCTGGAGAAACTTTGGTCAGCACCTGTGGGAGTTTATAGCCTGCTAATCAGGAACTGTACTGGACCTTAAGTGACCCTGGTTTCTGGATACTGTGGTCTTTTGATACTGCTCAGGTGAAAGTGTGTGTAAATGATGGTTGAGAGTGTGTGTGAGCTCATAGGCTTTTGCCTGGGTGTTGTGGGTCTGATTGGGGCATCAACCGTCACGGGTCTCCCCATGTGGAAGGTGACCGCGTTCATACAGGAGAACATCATCGTCATGGAGACACGCTGGGAAGGTTTATGGATGAACTGTTACCGCCAGGCCAACATACGCATGCAGTGCAAAGTGTACGACTCAGTGCTCTACCTACCTCCCGAACTCCAGGCTGCTCGAGGTCTGATGTGCTGCTCGGTTGTGTTGAGCTTTCTGGCACTGGTGGCATCTCTGCCAGGCTTGCACTGCATTTCCTGTTTTCCTGACCATACAAGGGTTAAATCTCTGATTATCGTAGTCGCTGGCTCAATGGAGATCATGGCTGCCATTTGTGTCCTCATTCCTGTATCCTGGACAGCTCATACCATCATCCAGGACTTTTATAACCCGCTGTTACTCGATGCTCAACGCAGGGAACTTGGTGAAGCTCTTTACATTGGCTGGGTCACTGCATTCATCCTCTGCGCCTCTGGTGTTGTCTTCCTTGCATGCCGGAGCTACCAATCAAACAACAATCAGCCTGTTTATGCACCTTATAGATTAAAGACAACACATTTCCAATACCCCAATCCAACCCCAAGCTCAATCAGCTCATTTTCCCATCAGCCTCTGCTCCTGAATCATCACAGCTTTTCTTCTCAGCAGCCATCTCCATTGGTGTACAACGTCCTTGCAACACCCCCTAGTGGACAAACACAACTCTACAATGTTCCTGTAGTTTATCCTGCTAACATCATGCCTGTTCAGCATCATCCATCTCTGCACAGCTCGCATGACTCAAGGAGAATCTCCATACCGATAAACCCCCTCAATTCTGGCACGTTCTCTACTCACCCGAGTCTTCGTTCCACACCTCCTGCTGCAGGGTATGATGGGAACTTTGGCACTGTTGTACAGCCCACTGTCCCTTTTCCTACGATGTACAAACAGAAGAATACCGGATCACCTCAGCCCTCCAGTACACACTCAAGCTCAGGAGTCTATATTTGAACACAAAGCTTAAATAAACTAATTCTGTGAACATAATTCTTTAAAATTTACCACTAAGACTTTAAATTCATTAGCTATCAAACACTAATAAAAAATAAATCACTGAATCGATCTCTGGAGCATTTAAAGAGTCTTTGACTTTAGTCCAAAATTGACATCAGTCTTTACATAAGGAAAGATTCTCGTACACAGTGTCAAGGAGAAGCTGCGATTTTTTCAGAGAAATGATCGTCCAGAGGTTAGAACAGAGGTGTCAGAGACGGAGATCATCAATATAGCATCTATAGTTTAATTTGCTGCAATTAGAGTGATAATAACAACAAGCACAACTAAGCAACTGTTTCTTTTTTCAGTCTATATTTATTTTCTATCCATGATGTTTTATTATTTTTTTTTAACGGAGGCAGTAAACGTTCCTGCGTCTCCTTCAGTAAAAACAGTCAGGGATAAAAACAAATGTGAACTGTGTAACAAAAGTAAGAAAGAAAAAAAGACAACAGTATTTTTATCTTTGTATAATTACAATGAGAAACTTATAAAATAGCACTTGATCCAGCGCATTTTCTTTTTTTTACTATGCACTCCGATGCTTATTTCTACACACACCAGAGATGGGGACTCGAGTCATATGACTTGACTCGAGTCGGACTTAAGTCACAAATTTGAGACTTGAGACTTGCTTGACAAATATTAAAAAAAGACTCGACTTGACTTTTACTTGACATTCATGACTTGAGACTTGACTCGGACTTGAGTTAAATGACTCAGAGATGGGGGACTCGACTTGACTCGAGTCAGACTTAAGTCGCAAATTTGACAAATGTTAAAAAATACTTGACTTGACTTTGACTTGAGACTTACACATGTGTGACTTACTCCCACCTCTGACACACACACGATACTTGATAATGTCATAAAACCATAATGAGAGTACAGAATGTCACGTTTTCTAATTGTTGCTTCATTAATAAATGACACTTCTTAACATTTTTATTCGTAATCGTCTCTGCTAATTTTAGAAAAAGAAGTTCACAATGTTCTAATATTTTTCATCAGGGTGTTAATTGGATTTGTTTTCTTCGATGGAATTACTTGGCTGTCATTTTAAGACATTGTGCTGGTGAATGCAGGTAAATACTGGGGTGTAACATGCCATTACACTCTCTCTCATTCATTACACACACTCTCATTCACTCACACACTCACACACTACGGACACTTTCCAGAGATGCCAATCAACCTACCATGCATGTCTTTGGACCGGGGGAGGAAACCGGAGTACCCAGAGGAAACCCCCGAGGCACGGGGAGAACATGCAAACTCCAAACACACAAGGCGGAGGTGGGAATCGACCCCCAACCCTGGAGGTGTGAGGCGAACATGCTAACCACTAAGCCACCGTGCCCCCCCTAACGTGCCATTAATACAAATATTTTTATTGTAACAAATATAATACAGTATGTACAGTATGTTATATAAAAGTATTGAGATGTTTCTTTACGGTACCATTTTCGTCTTATTAACTTCAAGAAAGAAGGAAAAATTATTTCCCATTAATCCACTGAAACGCCAAATACTCAAAGAGCTGTGATTGTGTGAATTCATTCAGCATCTCGTGATGTTTCCACAAGTCTCTCAGTTTAGTTTTGTTTCGCTCGATACTGTTCCATAATCACGTAAAAACGTAATCACTCTTATAAAATGTTTAGAATTAAACTCATCCCAGGTTCACAGCAATGTAGCTCACACTGATTTAATGAACATAGCTAACTAGTTTGATGCACTTCAAAGGCTTAGTGACCCATCCAGGCTGTATTCCCACCTCACATCCAGTGTTCCCTGCATAATCCCCAGATCAGATGATGCTGAGGATGAAGATGTTCCCAAATTGTTGCTATTCATGTTTGAAACCATCAAAACAGACACGCATCTGTTTCACTAAAGGTCCGCCTTCTCTTTTATCCGATTGGTCAACACACACACACACGCACACACACACACACACACACACACTAGTTTCTCCTTCGCTTCTCCGAGCGTGAACTTTTTTTTATCGCGTGACGCGTGCGTAACGGGAATCAGTCGGGATCAGACGCTTGATAGGCAAAAAAAAAAAAGAACTGACTGCAAGAAGAAGAAGAACAACAGCAAGAAGAACAAGAAAAAGAAGAAATAAAAAGATCAGGAGGAGAATTATCCATGCTTGAGGCAAGCTCGTTGCGCGCGCGCCATGGCGAAAAAGAAACGACTTCCTTCGTCGTTGCCGCTGCTGCTGATGCTGTGCGTCCTCGCGAGCGCGCAGCAGAACGTTCTGCGCATCGGTACGTATCAGGCGCGATTAACTTTACTACAGCTTTTTCACAGCTAATACAAACACAAACTTCTTCCTGATTTTTGTGGTTAATATAGAACTAATGCAGATTCACGTGCAAGCTCATTCGGTGTGCGTGTGGGTTTACTGTGGGTTCTACCTACCTCCCCAAAAATGGTATTCTAAATTGCCCTCTTGATGTGACTGGGTATTTAAATTTGTGGTGACATCCAGGATGTATTTCTGCCTCGCACCCAGAGTTCCCTGGACAGCAAACAGGATAAAGTGCATGCTGAAGATGAATGAATGAATTGTTTTACTGTTAAATCCTCCAAACACAGAGTTCCTCAAAAGGTTGGCCTGAATATTTTCAGGGACCTCAAAAAAATAAATAAATAAATAAATATATGATCACGTATGAACATGACGGTGGACAGAAAAGTGTGCAAAAGACTGAGTCGGACTGATTTGGAGCCACGTCTCACCTCGAATCTTTTCAGTAAACATCATAAACCAGATCACAGAATCGCATAGAATTGCTAATATAATAAATGATGCACTATTTAAACATGAAGAGAACTTCACTGTGTATCTTAACTCTGGCTCTTGGATAACTGAAATCACCATTTTTCTTCACTGTAACCTGGTACAGTTTTGCACTTCCATTTCATATAAGTTTCAAGTGCAGAATTAAAGAACTTTACACACCAACCACACTGACTACATAAAAGAAAAAAAAAAAAAAAAAAAAAGAATTAAAATCCTGTGCATTTGATTTATTGTCAAACTTCTACTTTCCCAGTTCAGCGCTTGAATTAGACCCTGGCACACTTTAAATAAAAGTCTCTGGCAAATGAAGATGTAAATGTAAGGTCTAATCCTGAATCTTAGTCTGATGTAGGCCAAACTGTGTGACTCAATGAATCTAACACGGTTTATAGAGACCGAAACCCAGAACAATGAGATTTAAGAAACACGCCGTAATCTACCCGTGTTTTAATCCGACTCAAATCCTTTCCTAATCTCCGTCTCTGTATTTGCATAATCTTCATTATTTCATTCATCTGGGGAGAAAATATAATCTGGTCCATATGCTGCAGCGTCGTGTTATGACCCGCTCTGTACAAATACAACAAAAGTCTTAATAACGAGTATTAACGAGAATGAAACACTGATTACAAAAGTAGGGTTGGAATCTGATCAACTGATGATTTTTCCAAGTTGAGTCTGTGCCCGTTACCTCAGATCCTTGTTGTTGGGTGACAGGACCTTGACTTTGCTGCCTCAAGGTTTCATATGTAGTGCTTTCTGATATGTTTTTCTGCTCAACACTGTTGCAAAGAGTTTAGTCTTCGTGTCAGCATGAAGCAGCCTCGCCTCTGACTTCTCTCATCAACAAGACCTACAGATCCGCCCACTTACCGGATGCCTTCGGTTTATCGGACCGTTCGGTTTAAAACCCTACAAACTGTATACGGAATCCAGCCAGTATGGCACCAACGTCCATGCTTGGTGAAAAACAACTGAAGATTTGACTTGTACCTGCATGAGAGTGTTCTTTACACTGGTGCCACATGGTTGGATAATTTGATCATTTCTTGAGTGTTCCTTATAAAGTGGACAGGGAGAATACTGTACATGCTCATGTTCCCTTGAATGCAGGTCTGTAATGAAAGAATACACAAAGAGGCATTTTCAGACATATAGCCTGAACCACTTTCATAAAATTTCCCAGACGGATCAGATCTAAGGCAGCCATCACGGAATAGCACCGTGTTAGTGCTAATGTAGCATGTTGCTGCTTTTTATGTGTGTTATACATTATGTACTGTGATATAAAACCACTATATTAAAGAATTTCAATGAAAAAATCTTTAAAAAAAAATCACAAATCAGAATAATGAAAAATAATAAAATCCAAGGACATTTATATTCATGGAGACAAATATCAAACCTAAACAGCGCCGTCTCATCTGACAGATACTAGTGTAAGATGTCATTACTTATGTAAATATGTCATTGTTTCTCAAACTGACTGCAGGACTGTGTATGGAGGTACGTGTGTGTAGCTCTGGGAAGGCTTTTAGATTCCTGTGTGAATGCAGGGACGAAACAGTGCAGTGATTGTCCTCTAGTCCTTTACATGCACCTCCGCATGGCAATGAATACTGTTTTACAAATACACCACACACACACACACACACACACACACATAGACACACACACACGCGTGCACGCAGAAACACATGCACACACTCACACACACACAGACACACACGCACACACACGCACACACACAGACACACACACAGTCACACACACACGCACAGACGCAGACACACACTCACACAGACACACACACACACAGACAGTCACACACACATACACACACACAGACACAGACAGAAACACACACAGTCACGCACAGACACACACACACACACACACACACACAAACTATTTTACAGCATTTTTATCATTTTTCATTGACAGTAACAATCATTGTGCACAATCCTGAAGTGATTTGTAATTTAGCAATATTTAGTTTAGTCACATCCACTTTACAGTGAAAAAAGGAAATAGCTTTTGAAACTCCCAAAAGGAAGTGTGTAGCTTTCTAGAAATTGTTAAGTGTTTCGTTTCTGCTTGCTCAATAAAAAGCAGAAGTGATTTCTGGTGTCTGTGGTGATAAAAGTTAACCCAAATGGGTCCCACCCCTGTATTGATAGCTCCGCCCACACATACATACATAACCCATGCAACTAATGGAAAGAAATGTGTCTTTATCATAGCTGAAGGGAAGAACAATACGATTGCAGATAAACAAACAAGCAAAAATGACACACAAGCATAATCATGTAAAGGACAAAGACATATATTAGTTCTGTGTAACAAAGCAAAACCAACATTACTCACCTATCGAGAAGGAAAAAAGCGACCTCGGCGTCCCATCACAGGCCTTCCTGCTTTTTTTTTCCCTTTTGTTTGGTGGCCCAATGCAGTTTTCTAAAGCATTTCTCAAACAACGGACACTCGGTTATATGGTAAATATGGATTAATGTTCCTTTAGATTTCCAGGGTCCAGGAAATGCAATAATCTTTGGCTATTTGCAATACAGCACCGATAGGATTGTGACAACGTTGACTGTTTCTCGAATCGTAACTAACAGAAAACCTATTTGTGCCCTAATGTGTAATTGTGTGAACAGTACCTTCACTTTACACCAATTGGGTGAGTTAAAGACACTAATTTCATCCAATTCAAAAGTTAATTCCACTGATATTAAAATCATCCATTTATGTAATAGATTCAACACCTAGATATTTTCGTAATCAAATTCAATCCGTTAAAATTATTTCAAATAATTTTCTAATTTCAAACATCTCCTGTATCTCTAAGGTTCAAGATGTTGTAGCTCTGGGCTTATAATTGGATAGGAATCATATACATGAAATTATTTAATTGGGGTTTAATCCTTACCACAGTACTAAACAGCACTGGTTAAAGTAGTAATTTACCTTCTATATGGCCTCTGATCAGGGTTGTGTTTCTTTGCTTGTATAATGCAGCCTTTGCTACCTTAAATCACATTATTAT
This sequence comes from Tachysurus vachellii, assembly GCF_030014155.1. Classification (NCBI taxonomy): domain Eukaryota; kingdom Metazoa; phylum Chordata; class Actinopteri; order Siluriformes; family Bagridae; genus Tachysurus; species Tachysurus vachellii. Next base: position 1,879,812 of record NC_083474.1, read on the forward strand.
TCTATTCAGAATTGAAAATGTTTTTTAAGTGTCTCTGGTCTAATTGCTATCAGTTTGTAATTATTAATGGTGACATAGATAGTCTAACGCAAGGCTCTTAACTAGTCTTACACAAAGCTCTTAGTTAGTCTAACACAAGGCTCTTAGCTAGTCTAACACAAGGCTCTTAGCTAGTCTAACACAGGGCTCTTAGCTAGCCTTACGCAAGGCTCTTAGCTAGTCTAACACAGGGCTCTTAGCTAGCCTTACGCAAGGCTCTTAGCTAGTCTAACGCAAGGCTCTTAGCTAGTCTAACACAAGGCTCTTAGCTAGTCTTACACAAGGCTCTTAGCTAGTCTAACACAAGGCTCTTAGCTAGTCTTACACAAGGCTCTTAGCTAGTCTTACACAAGGCTCTTAACTAGCCTTACACAAGGCTCTTAGCTAGTCTTACACAAGGGTCTGTTCTAGGGCAAGTGTGTTTTTCCTTTCATATGCTACGTCTGGGTAAATGTATAGTATACATAGCGTTTTAGCTTTCACTTCTATGCTGATGACACAATTGTACCAGCTTCATGACATTGAGGGATGGGTACAGGGTAGGAAATACTGGATGCTGAGTAACCTTGATATTACTTACATTGCTGGATTTGGAATTGGTGTATCACGAATTAGCAAAAGGAAGTAAACTGCCATGGGACAATTCATAATAAATTAAACTAAGAATCTTAGAAAAACATATTATTATTGAAATTATCCAAATGTAATGTATCCATTATCAGTTGCTATCCGTAATGCTTTGTTTATGTGTTCAGGTGGTATTTTTGAGACACTGGAGAATGAGCCAGTCAGTGTGGAGGAGTTAGCCTTTAAATTTGCAGTGACCAGCATCAACCGAAACAGGACATTAATGCCCAACACAACGCTCACCTACGACATCCAGCGCATCAACATGTTTGACAGTTTTGAAGCCTCAAGGAGAGGTATGTCTGAGCTTTGGAACAGAAATATTTAATTGCACTTTTACATCACTCTAAATCTTTTGTTTTCTTTGTTACTTCTCCATTCAGCATGTGATCAGCTGTCACTGGGCGTGGCTGCAGTCTTTGGCCCCTCCCACAGCTCTTCAGTTAGTGCAGTGCAGTCCATCTGTAATGCGCTGGAGGTTCCTCACATACAGACACGTTGGAAACATCCATCTATGGACAACAGGGACAGCTTCTATGTCAACCTGCACCCAGACTATGCCTCTATTAGCCGGGTTGTGCTTGACATTGTTCACTTCTACAAATGGAAGAGTGTCACCGTTGTGTATGAGGATGCAACAGGTATAGAAGCTATATTATAAATGAACCTTTTAAGGGAATAGAGGAGTGGTCAGTCAGACTTTCTGCAAGGAATTTGATTGGGCATAAATTCTGAATTAGTGATGGGATTGATCAGCAGGTGAGAATGATTAATCAAACTTTCTGTGATACTGGGCAGGACTTGTTCAACCTTTCTATGGATGCCTACAAGATTGGGCAAACGCCCCAAATGTCCTAGAATGTCCATGTCCTAGAGCATTATGCTTTTTGGGTGAGAGGAATAGTGTTACTAATCCAAAGGACGGTTAGAATTGTGAGTTCTTAGAAGGGGAGTTAATGTTTTCCTTACATTTACATTTACAGCATTTAGCAGACACTCTTCTCCAGAGTGACTTTCATTTTTATTTCAGTTTATACACTTGAACAATTGAGGGTTAAGGGCCTTGCTCAGGGGCCCTGCAGTGGCAACTTGGTGGACCTGGGATTTGAACCGATGATCTTCCGATCAGTAGACCACATCCTTCAACTGTGTCACACAGCCTGTGATGCAGCATAAGCAGCAGTTTGAATAGATGTGGTAGTTGGTAGAAGGCTACCAGATCTCACCAATTTGGATCAAAATCTCTGTCCACCAAAAAAATTGTGATCATCAATGATAAGAATCAGACGTTTAATTCTTACCTCAAATTTGACCAAAATAAGAATATCAGAAGGAGCTTGCAAATACTGCCTTTCTATGCATTGATGAAGATTGTAAAACAACAAGAGACAAACAGACTATCCTAAACGCTGATGAAAACACTAATTAGCTGATATGGTTATTCAGCTCAAGGAAGAACTGAACAAGAAAGCGAAGACATAACAGAAGGTTGTGTAAGGTAAACGCCTTACCGGGTTTGCTTATTTGTTTTGAAGGTCTGATTCGTCTGCAGGAGCTGATCAAAGCTCCATCCCGTTACAGCATTAAGATTAAGATCCGCCAGCTGCCCGTGGGGAACAGAGACGCTCGGCCGCTTCTCAAAGAGATGAAGAAGGGTAAAGAGTTTTGCGTCATCTTTGACTGCTCATACCAGACCACAGCTGAGGTTTTAAAACAGGTAATAGATGCCAACACTCTCCTGAGGTCAGCTCAGGTAACATTCTCTGAAAATCTCTGGCTTCTGTTATGCAGAACACTTGTATGCAGGATATATGAATATATACAGTATTTCTCCACAGTTACTCTCTATGGGTATGATGACTGAGTACTACCATTTCTTCTTCACAACTCTGGTAAGTCACGTTGCCTAAGGTTTGATTACGCAATATATTCTATCAAGATCTTATTTGGGATTCATCCTCAGTATATCATCAAGAGTAGACACTTTTTTGCACATTTATTGACTATTCATCTACTTAGCTATCTAGATTCCCTCCTCATTTGGTTGCCTCACAAAATTCAGCTAAATGTAGTCTTTAAATTTTTAATGTTTCTGATAAGTTGTGCTCTGTTGTAGGATCTGTATGCTCTGGATCTGGAACCGTACCGCTACAGTGGCGTAAACATGACAGGTTTCCGCCTTCTGAATGTAGATAACCCCCAGGTGGCATCGGTGCTGGGGAAATGGTCCATGGAGAGGGTTCAGGGTCCACAGAAGCTCGACACCGGCATAATGGAGGGCATAATGACGGTGAGAAATACTGCTGTGGTATAAGTGGAGTAAAGCACATTGTATCAGATCACATCTTGTATCAGAAAACAATCAACTTCGAAGTGCTCCCCTTCAACACACCACACCATTATTGATTAATTTTCTGTAAGAGCTCACCCACAAGTGTTTGATACTCTACTTAACCCACCCTTCCAAATACATACACAGTGGATGTGTTTAAGTTTGAACTTGGACCTTTAACAAACCTTTCATGATGAATGATGTTAACAATGAATGAGTATTTTTTCTCTGCCAGACTGAAGCGGCTCTGATGTATGATGCCGTGTTCATGGTGGCAGCAGCGGCTCAGCGAGCATCACAGATCACTGTCAGCTCGCTGCAGTGCCACCGACACAAACCGTGGCGCTTTGGCTCGCGCTTCATGAGTACGTTTAAAGAGGTGAGCGATGGCTTCAGTCCAATTAAAAGGAATCCCTTAAAAAGGAATATAGTGAAGCCTTGGGAAAAGGGGAGGGTTGGTCACACTGGCTACACACTGGCATGGGATTAAAACATCCTGATACACTTTTTGCTAGAATCCTGTTCCGAAAGCACACATATACTCCGGTCCTAAATGACCACAGAACTCTGCTCTTATATTGGTCTGGTCTCTGGGTAGATCTCCTGTTGATCAAAGTGAAAGTAATGAATTGCAAGTGCCTTGAATACCGAACAGGCAGTTAGTGCACTCCTTTGTGTGTGTTTGCTCTTTGATGGTGCTGCATTAGTAAAGATCACGGGGAGTCTCAACAGGGAATCTCCATTTTTGCTACAGAAAAGAGAGAGATTGCAAGTTCAAATCCAGATGCCAGAGACATCTGTATCCTTGAGTCCAAGAGAGCAAAACTGTGTGTGTCTCTACATCTCTTAATCACTCGGGAATCACTCCAAATTTCCCAGAATGCCTTTGGTCAGTTCAGTTTAAAAAGATCCTTGTATACAGTAGGTGTGTGTGTTTTCAGTTCTAGAGTAACTGTAATCGGATGTATTTGTGTCCAACAGTCTTTTCATTGTGTCTCGCTTTCCTTGTCAGTCTCAGTGGAGCGGATTAACTGGACAGATTGTCCTGAACAGGACAGACGGACTGAGGAAAGATTTTGAACTTGACATCATCAGCCTGAAAGAAGATGGCATGGAAAAGGTATATACACACTCACACACACACAATTAGATTGTATTAAGTTGTATTTGCTTTACCATTGTTGCATTAATGGACTTCCTATTAGGTTGTTGGTTATTTATCAGAATTTCTTTTTTCTTCTCTGACTTTTTACAAGTCGGATGTTGGGCGCTTTCATAAAGTGTGGAAGAAGGTTTGTTTTCTAAGCATGGATTTCCTTCTTCCACTCCTGCCCTTTACCCTTTCTTCTGCTTTTAATTCCCAAATCTGTCTACTCTGAATTAATCAGAAACACTAGCGAACTGTGCAATAGTACATTAGATTTGTCTGTGTCAGTGGCCTTTTAGCACTTAGCTAGCTAGCTGGAACCATGTGATAAATTTCATGTATCAAAGGCAGTATATTTTTTTAACTTGTCACAAACATTTTTTGTACAGGTAAAGGTACAGATGATCAAACTTGTCTAAAGAAAGAGGACGTGAATGGGTTAGCTAGCTAGCTTTGTATGCTAATTATGTAGATTATGTTAGTAGCATACACAGATAACTTACTTGTGGATTAATTGATTTAGGAAAGTAGCTTTTATTTAGGAAGGCTAGCTTTTATTTAGGAAGGCTAGCTTTTATTTAGGAAAATAGCTTTTATTTAGGAAGGTTAGCTTTTATTTAGGAAGGCTAACTTTTATTTAGGAAAATAGCTTTTATTTAGGAAGGTTAGCTTTTATTTAGGAAGGCTAACTTTTATTTAGGAAAATAGCTTTTATTTAGGAAGGTTAGCTTTTATTTAGGAAGGCTAACTTTTATTTAGGAAAATAGCTTTTATTTAGGAAAGTAGCTTTTATTTAGGAAAGTAGCTTTTATTTAGGAAGGCTAGCTTTTATTTAGGAAGGCTAACTTTTATTTAGGAAAGTAGCTTTTATTTAGGAAAGTAGCTTTTATTTAGGAAGGCTAGCTTTTATTTAGTAAGGCTAGCTTTTATTTAGTAAGGTTAGCTTTTATTTAGGAAAATAGCTTTTATTTATTAAGGCTAGCTTATATTTAGGAAGGTTAGCTTTTATTTAGGAAGGTTAGCTTTTATTGAAATATTTTATTTCCCTCATTTCTTTCCATTATTGTTGTGTGTTTACTAATATTTTGCATTGTTATCGACATTGTGATAACGTAATTCTTTATGATTTACCTTTTATCAGATTGGGGTGTGGAACTCTAACACAGGTCTTAACCTGACAGACAACAAAGACAAGACGGGTAACATTTCAGACTCCATGACCAACCGGACTCTGATCGTCACAACTATTCTGGTAAAGACTGCCAGAAGACTGTTTTAAGATACATACCAGCTATATGTTATTCTAAGAACTGCTTATTCTAGCTATGATGGTTATTAGGTGTTACTGGGGAGGCACCATCAGGGACACAATACATATAAATAGATCTTAAGGAGCTTGTAATCCTAAAGGAAGATCATTCTTGAAATAGTTGTAATCCATATGTATTTGATAGACTGAAGTGACAACCGCAACCTTGTTAGTGACAACCGCAATCATGTTCTTTAACTCCTTGTTAAAATTCCTTGTTCCCTTAAAAGTTGTAGTAATACCCCTTATGAGGGTCCCAGTTGTACCTGCTCCAGAAAACAGAATCTGCTCTGTAGCAAGAACTAATTCTATGGATCTATTGACCACCTGATAATGTTTTTTCTTTTTTTTTAAGCAGAAATGCAGCTAATGAGGAGCCCAATTATACCCTTTCCTGAGAATGGTAGAACTTCCAGGAACTTCCATATATTTTCCAGATAGCTTAATTACATTGCATTACATTACATTAATTACACCTGATAATGTGTCTTTGTGGTGGTTTTTTAAAGCAGGTTGTCTGCACCTTAAGACAACCCCAGGCATACTGTGCCCCAGGCAAAATGTGGCTAGGAAATTAAAACTGCCTCTGATTTTTGGGTTTTTAATGCAGTTGAAGTGCACCTCATAAGAACTAGAGGCAACGAGATAGGAAAGTATGAAAGAAATAAGAAACACTTAAAACAAGAGCGAAAAATTGCAAGAGCGAAAACGGAGTAAACAATAGTACAAACAATTGTAATGTCAGAATACAAGAGCAGAAAACAAGAAAAATAAACAACAATTTGAGAATTTAGGCTCTAAATTCCTTCTTTTACTTTTACAATTCTGTCCTTTATGGCAAGGACAGAATTGTTGGAACAGCCAAAGACATAATTGCCCTGGTTCAATTTGTTGTAGGAAAACCCATATGTGATGTACAAGAAATCTGACAAACCACTGTATGGGAATGACCGCTTCGAGGGTTACTGCCTAGACCTGCTGAAAGAGCTGTCCAACATCCTGGGATTTTCCTATGAGGTCAAACTTGTCTCGGATGGAAAATACGGTGCCCAGAATGATAAGGGGGAGTGGAATGGCATGGTTCGAGAGCTCATTGATCACGTATGTTCAACGTAATTCATACATAGTAATAGAGTGAGTATAAAAATAGAAGGAAACAGGAATTGTTTGCTAGTTGTATTCGTTTTGTTTTAGGTTTGCAAACAGTTTGTTAAGAGCTAATGATATTTGATGATGTCTTGTTGCACTTCTTCAGGATATATACCAAAACTTCAGTTAATGAAGGACAAACCTACAATGTTTCCAAAAATCTGCTTACAATGATGTTTTTTTCTTCTGCAGGTGGCGGATTTAGCTGTGGCTCCACTCACCATTACCTATGTCAGAGAGAAGGTGATTGATTTTTCCAAACCCTTCATGACCCTGGGAATCTCCATCCTGTATCACAAACCCAATGGCACAAACCCAGGTGTCTTCTCCTTCCTGAACCCCCTTTCTCCTGATATCTGGATGTACGTTCTTCTCGCCTGCCTGGGAGTCAGCTGTGTACTTTTTGTCATCGCCAGGTAAGACTTTAAACTCAGACTTTATCAGTGTTTAGCTGAGATCTGGTCTCAGACGCATAGTAAGACAACCGTCTATGTGTGTGTAGGTTTACACCTTATGAATGGTACAATCCTCACCCCTGCAACCCTGACTCGGATGTTGTGGAGAACAACTTTACGCTAATCAACAGCGTGTGGTTTGGTGTTGGAGCTCTAATGCAGCAAGGTAAGGCTTTCTTTTTAAAATTAAACTATTTCAAGCATTGGACATGCAAGACCGTCGAGAATTCTTTTCATCTCATTGATTGCACTCAAGTCTCTGAATATTTGCGAATTCAGCATTATGCTACAATTACCACCAGGTGAATGCTGTATAGAATCAACTTACTATATCTAGTGTCATCATTTTTTTTGCTTCGACAGGTTCAGAGCTGATGCCTAAAGCTTTGTCCACTAGGATTGTTGGGGGCATCTGGTGGTTTTTCACACTCATAATCATTTCGTCGTATACAGCAAATCTCGCTGCATTTCTCACAGTGGAGCGCATGGACTCGCCCATCGACTCCGCTGACGATCTTGCCAAACAAACCAAAATTGAGTATGGAGCTGTGAGGGACGGTTCCACCATGACTTTCTTCAAGGTGGGAAGACAGAGCAGGTGTTTGTTCTCCTCCTAGAGCTCTATATTTTGCATGACGCACTTGAAACAAACACTTTCTTTCCCTTGTTCCCCAGAAATCTAAGATCTCAACATATGAGAAGATGTGGGCCTTCATGAGCAGCCGTAAGAACACCGCTCTGGTGAAAAACAACCGTGAGGGAATCCAGCGTGTTCTAACAACAGACTATGCACTTCTGATGGAGTCCACCAGCATCGAGTACATCAGCCAGCGCAACTGTAACCTCACACAGATAGGAGGCCTTATTGACTCCAAGGGCTATGGAGTGGGAACCCCAATTGGTAAGAGGAGGAACTGGCAGGAGGAACTGTCTGGTTAATGGGAACTTAGTGATTGAATATAGAGTCATCTGTTTAGGGTTTCTTCACTTATTTGTCACCAAAAAAACTCTAACCAGGTCATACATTTCTTCCTGTAGTAATGGGTTTTAATGGACATCTCATTAAAGATCTCACTAGTGTCAGATACGATACAGTCAGGAGATAATTGTGCAGTTGAGGATTAAGGGTCTTGCTCATGTGTACAGCATCGTGTTAGAATTTCTTCCAAACAGTAGCTCTCAAAGACTCAACCAAACTGAGCCACCACTTTCCTGCCACCATGGTTTTTCAGTATATTAAACTTCAGTAGTTTACCAAAACAATGCTTGTTTTTTTCCCCACAGGTTCCCCGTACCGTGATAAAGTGACGATTGCTATTCTGCAACTGCAGGAGGAAGGAAAGCTACACATGATGAAGGAAAAGTGGTGGCGAGGAAACGGCTGTCCGGAGGAGGACAGCAAAGAAGCGAGCGCTCTCGGTGTCGAGAACATCGGCGGTATCTTCATAGTCCTCGCCGCTGGGCTTGTGCTATCCGTGTTTGTGGCTATTGCTGAGTTCGTTTACAAATCACGCAGGAATCTTGATGTGGAGGAGGCGGGTGTCGGTCAGTGTGAGTGGCACAACAAGTATTGACCGTGACGGATGAATATATCATCACAACCCTGCATTGCGATGGTACGTTAGGAACCTTTGGAACTTTAGAATGGAAAAAAAGACTCTCAGTCAAAGGGAATTGTTCGTGACATACTTCAGTGCAACAAACATAGAAAGTATTTGTTATTTTCATAATGGCTACATTCCTGTACGTCCGTTTTGTCCAACTCTTTAACTTTTCAAGTGGAATATATATATATATTATATATATATATATATATATATATATATATATATATATATATATAGGGTTTGATATAATAACTTCTACACCCTGTGTAATCCAGGGAGCCATTTGGGATTCAATCAGTAGTCCTGAATACTGGAAATATGTTGAAAATAATGACCCGACCGAGTGCAGTCGTGAGTTGGGGAAACTCTGGAACTAAAGACTTAATCTTTATTTGTATTTTTTTTTTTTTTTGTGGTATCATTGAGCAAAGTGCAACTGTTTGACAGTTCGATGAACAATAGAATGCCCTGAAATTCACTGAAAGTTTGTGCAAATACATTCAGAAATATCACGAGAGGTCATTTGATGTCATTGAAGTAGATGCTACTGAAATCCCTGACCTGGACACATCTACTACGAGCTCAGAAATCCTTTTACTCTAAAGAAGAGGAACATTTTTGGTCTTGCGTGTCGATAACAAGATAATGTTTAAGACACTAACTACACAGTGAAATAAAAGTCCAGTATACAATATGCACTATATAAGACAACTGACATTCAGCTTTCTATTTTGGGTATGAAATAAAGGTTCAGACAGTATTTATTGGCTGGGGGACTGAAATTACTGGTCAATCTAGTGCAGACCTTCTCAACAGGGACTTATTTGTCATTCAGCATGCAGGTTTTCTAAATAAGAGCAAGACGTAAGGTCTTAAAGACTCTGAAGAAACTCTGAGCAGTGGCATATTTTTTCTTTTATTATTATTATTTTACAGATGTGTTCGTGTCAGTTTTTCCTCTTTGCACTGAAAAACATTCAAAAATATGAACTTTAAATAGCAACTGTTAGGTTTTTTATTATTATTATTATTGTTATTATTATTATTATTATTATTATTGATTTCTGATCTGTCGTTGAGCTTAAGTACTGGTTCATTACAGGATTCAAGTATGAAAGCATCTTGTACGTTCTCTTTGTTTATCTTTCATTTATGATCTTTTTCTATTGACTTTGTGGTGTTTTTTGACGTTTTTCCTTTGTTTTTCTTACTGCTAAAAAAATAGGAGAGAGAGAGACAGACAGAGAGAAAGAGAGAGAAAGAGGGAGAGAGACAGACAAAGAGAAAGAGAGAAAGAGAGAGAGAGAGAGAGAGAGAAAGACAGAGAGAGAGAGAGAGAGAGAGACAGACAGACCGAGAGAACGAGAGAGAGAGACAGAGAGAATGATAGAGAGAGAGAGAGAGAGAGAGAGGGAGAGAGAGAGAGAGGCAGACAGAGAGAAAGAGAGAGGCAGACAGAGAGAAAGAGAGAGAGGGAGAGACAGATAGAGAGAGACAGACAGAGAGAGAGACAGATAGAGAGAGACAGACAGAGAGAGCGAGAGAGACAGAGAGAAAGACAGAGAGAGAGAGAGAGAGACAGACAGAGAGAGAGACAGACAGAGAGAGAGACAGATAGAGAGAGACAGACAGAGAGAGCGAGAGAGACAGAGAGAAAGACAGAGAGAGAGAGAGAGAGACAGACAGAGAGAGAGACAGACAGAGAGAGAGACAGATAGAGAGGGAGAGACAGAGAGAGCGAGAGAGACAGAGAGAAAGAGAGAGAGAGAGAGAGAGAGAGACAGACAGAGAGGGAGAGACAGACATAGAGAGACAGACAGAGAGAGAGACAGATAGAGAGGGAGAGACAGACATAGAGAGAGACAGATAGAGAGGGAGAGACAGACATAGAGCGACAGACAGAGAGAGAGACAGATAGAGAGGGAGAGACAGACATAGAGAGACAGACAGAGAGAGAGATTAGAGAAAGATGTGTGTGAAATATACAGTAGAAGTATAAATACAGTATTTAGGCTTTAGGTATTTAGTGAGACAGAAAATCCAGATGAGACGACATCTGGCTGTGAGATGAGACCTTAAACGTTCGGGTTGTGATGAATTCAGGACTGAACCTTGTTCTTTAATCTCCTGGAGACTTAATCAAGTCTTTCATCATGAACCGTGATTAGAATCTGAAGCCGAGGGGATTAAAGAAAGTGACCTGGAATCAGCCTCCTCCCCCTCCTCCTGCCCCTCTTCCTCCTCCTCCTCCGGAGCGCTTTCACAGAGCTGAGTTCACAATGTACTGAAGCTGTGTGTAGGGGAGAGAGTTTGGGAGTTTATTAAAAATGAAACACAACGTCTGCACTGTGTCTTAAACCTCCACCTTTAGCTCGGTTTATTATTTTTGCCGAACGACACCATAGACCTGATGTCTGATGTGTATGGCGGCGTCTTTTCCTCACGTTTATACCAGAGGTTGCTGAGGGAATGACTTTATTTTATAGCGGCTATAACCTGATAAGGGGAACTAACTTGTCTCACAGACATTGCACAACATAAAACAGGTCATTGCTTATTTTCTGATAACAACAAGGTCACGAGTGTCTTATTCTTTACAAAGTTCATCCATCAAAGATACATCATTGTTCTCTTCTCGCTTGCTGCCAACTCGTGACTTGGTCAGGAGGTGAAAAGAGCTTTACGGACTCTATGTAGCTCCACCCACTGAAATGTGTTGTAATTTGCATAAAGTATGAAACGTATCGAACCCCAAAGCTTCTGATCGGTAACCCGAAGCCTTAACTGTTGGAGTTACTGCAAATTTCCATCACAACAAATAAAAGGTGAGGTCATAAATCAGCATCATGAGTCCAACCTTCCATGTATGAACAATTTGTGCTGGTGGTGTTGGTTTAACGGTGTGGGAATCATGTGCTTTCATGGACACAATAAAACCACCTGAGTATCATTCGAATGCTAAAGTCTTATTGAGTATCATTGAAGTTCTGAGGACGTTCCTCTCTTCAGGACACGATTTTCCTTCTTCTAAAGGCTACATCCAGATGATAAAGTCACAAAAATCATCTCAGACTGCTTCAGATCGTGACTGAGATCCGAATCCCAGTAACACACCTTTATCAGCATCAATCTGTAAACTTAAACCAGTGATGTCATGCAATCACACCAAGGTGGACCAGAAGAGCAATAAACCCACAGAGCGAACAGGATGTAGAGGAGATAAAAAAGAAGACAAAGTTTATACATAACTCTTTATTCTATATGACATGGAGTTGGTGTATTATTTAAAACAGAGGCACTTTATCATTTCTCTCTCTCACACACACACACACACACTCTATAAACTAAAAACCTGCTTTATGAAAAGTCCTCACTCATCTCCCTTCAACTCCGAAGTATAGCTGGAAGATTTGTGCACAACCTCGATCGCTGAGGAACTGGAAGAGCTGCCCGAGGTCCATGTGGTTCCCCCTGTTCCCATGAGGATCGAACGAGGCCTCCTCAAAGCCATCGAACCTTCGCAGAGACTTTGGGTTCTGAGTGACTAAGTCCAGCGGGACGTCCTCTCTGTGACGGATCATGATGCGTTTCCAGGTCAGGACCTTTACCCTGTGGAGCATCGGACAAAACGTACATCATTCGATCATACAATGATGAAAAACATAAGGACTCAAGGATTAAAGTGCAGCTTCATCACTCCTTTAAGATTCACACACCTGGCCCAGAATTCCTCACAGGCAGCCTGTAGACCCTCCACACACACGACCCCCGGCTTCCCTGGCATACTGAAGCCGGTCAGCTGCAGCTCTTTGGCCCACTCTAGGATGTTCTTTCTTTTGCTTTTGTTGTAGATGTGATGGCTGTAGATCCACAGCCTGGTGAAGGTTTCTCCACGCGGCGTTTCCACTGTTCCTTTCGCACCATCGTCATCGTTGTTATCGTCCTGCTCGAGGTATACGTGTGTCTGATCTCTGAGCCAATTGACGGCGGACAGCACACACACTTCACCCATGCAGCTCTCGCGCAGGTACGAGCGAAGCCCGGAGACGAGGCAGGCGTGTTGCGTCCGACTCAACTCACCACACCTACCACAATAACCATGATATTTATTACCTTAACTTTGTTTAAATCGGTTCATCAGCTGTTGCTGTACAAATCCTTCTGATTGAGAAGAAAGGACACAGGAGGTTTTATACCTGACTACGATCTCGGGCAGCACTGCTGGATAGTCAGACGGGTACGTGCATGAGAGTGAAACGTCTACCTGCATACCAGATCAACACATTATTACGTTTATAAACAGAGAGCAATGCGGCGGCACTTTTTTCCCTTAGTCTGTCTCAAACATATAAACTAACATTTTCATGCCATCAAACTCATTATTATGGAGGGATTTTTGCAACTGCGTTTCCTGCTTGTCGTTGTAAAAACCGTGAAATAATTCATTCATTCATCTTCTACTGCTTATCCGAACTACCTCAGGTCACGGGGAGCCTGTGCCTATCTCAGGCGTCATCGGGCATCAAGGCAGGATACACCCTGGACGGAGTGCCAACCCATCACAGGGCACACACACACTCATTCACTCACACAATCACACACTACGGACAATTTTCCAGAGATGCCAATCAACCTACCATGTATGTCTTTGGACCGGGGGAGGAAACCGGAGTACCCGGAGGAAACCCCCGAGGCACGGGGAGAACATGCAAACTCCACACACACAAGGAGGAGGCGGGAATCGAACCCCCAACCCTGGAGGTGTGAGGCGAACGTGCTAACCACTAAGCCACTGTGACCCCGTGACATAATTCAAACTGTCAATAATTGTTGATTATATCGGGATTGTGGGATTATATTATGGGCCGTGTTTGTATCTGGAAATGACGTCATTCACAGTTGACCGCCGTGTCGAGGGTCTCGCCGTCAGCGAACAGGACAGAACACGTGAATTCGACTCTGTTTTTATTTACCATGGATGTGAGCGGTGAAGTTGTTGAGGACGTTATGATAGTCACATGACAGGCCGTAGACAGTTCCTTCTCTACTGATTAACTCTAACTGAAAAGCCATATAATTTTAGACAGGTTAAGTGAGTTTGTGACCTTAACAAATTGCAACATTAATAAAGTTGTTTTCGCCAAACTCAGTGAAGTGGAAGAAGGGCTTTCTGTCTGTATTTTGAGTTGTTTTAACTGATTTTAAAGGATCATAACATCAGTCAGAGGTATGCTAAATAAACAAAAGTGAAATACAGAAAGAAGAATGTAGAAAATAAAAAAAAGGGCAAAATATTTGAAAGAAATTATTTACTGGATTATTTATTGGATTTTGCTTTTCCATTTGAAATTTGTCATACATTGTGCCTTAGCATTAAACGGAAATGCAAACGGTTTGAATTCTGTCACGGTTTTTACAACGACAAGTAGGAAGCGCAGTTGCAATATAATTTGCAATTCCTTTTTAATTTTGTCCGCAAAATCACTCCATACATCATATCAGTAGCTGAGTCGAGTCTTTGAGTCGAGTCTTTGAGTTGAGTCTTTGAGTCGAGTCTTTGAGTTGAGTCTTTGAGTCGAGTCTTTGAGTCGAGTCTTTGAGTCGAGCCTTTGAGTCGAGTCTAAGAGTCGAGTCCAAGAGTCGAGTCCAAAAGTCGAGTCCAAAAGTCGAGTCCAAAAGTCGAGTCCAAGAGTCGAGTCTCTGAGTCACATAGCGAATGAGGAAAGAAGTTTTTTAAAGGAGGTAACATAATATATGTACTGTTTCCCACCCTCTTATTAAATATCAATATAACTTCTCTAGCAACTGTGACGTCATACAGTAAACAATCTGTAACATTTCAATAAGGAGAATCAGCATTAACACTTCAGCACTTCATCAATGAAAACATCACAAATATCTCAAACTGTATGTGATGATTTTTATAATATGAAACATAAATATGATCTATAAATATTAAGAGTGTGTCGTTCACCCCTGTGTGTGTCCGGATCTTGATGCACAGTTCAGGTCTGGTGTTTGGTGAACAGTCCACTGTTCCTTCTACATAAGATCTCAGCTCTGCATGTGCCACCTGATCCACCTCCAGCTCGTCCTGACCGGGAAACATACTCAACAGCAGCTCCAGCTCAGCCAGCTGAGCCTCTGCGTGCTCGGTCCGACTCTGAGCCATTCACCCAGACTCATCTACTCTCATCTAATCCGATCTAATCTGATCTAATCCGATCTCTCACTGCTGATGCGGCACAGAGAAAAGAATCACACACCATCACCATGTTGTCATAGAAATCCACAACAACACCAGCATCTTTAAATCATTTAATCTGTCCAAATAGTACAAATCCTAAACTGCTGTTCGGTAAAGGTTCACGTTTTCCCTGCGCATGCGCAGTAAGATTACGGTAATAAAACTGGCTTCAAGAAACGTCAGTACTTCCGGTCTCACAAAAAAAAAAGCTCATTATCAAACTATACATTTGAAACTGATTTTATATATTAAATTATAATATAATAACAGAAATTATTAAGCTCTTAACATTTAAATAACAAAAAGCATAAACGCCTCGATTACCTTTTTTATTATATATATTTTAAATATTTTTATTAAGTATGTATTATTTATTTATTTACATTTTTTTTCTCTACTTCTATTTACATACGTGTATTTTATTTTTTAAATTCTCGTCTTATTTTTATTGTCTGTGTTGTTGTTCTGGACACTAAAACTACTTCCTCGTGTGCGCCATAGATATCCACACCTAGATGTCGCCTTGGGGTCCTAAAAATGCGTCAAAACCGCCGCCATCTTGGAACAGGGGTCTTGTACTTCAAATGCATGGACGATGCCGGACTTTTGTGCTGCGTTTGGATGTTCAAATGAACGCAATCTAAAACCCAGACAGCAAGGGATTACATCACACAGGTGAGATTGTGTTTTATGATATTGAATGTTAGGAAATTATATTTGTGGTTCCGTTTGGTTTGTTTTAGTCCTTGGTTAACGACCGCAGCTAATCCATGTTAGTTACTCATTAGTTTTTGACAGTTAGGAAAACTGACAATGTTTGTAGATTCCGAAGCTTTTAATAAGGACATAGAAAATTGACCCATGTCTTTTTTTTGCTTAAAGGTGAAAAGACCCAACTTTATGTATGTTCTGTAAGATTCCCTTATCTGTCAAACAGATTTTATTAGATTGTCCTGGGCTTAACACAAGCAGAATGATCTTTTATCATGTTACTTCACTTAAAGGATAGTGTTAATTTCGTCAGACGAGACGAGACGATGACGAGACTGCGCCACTGTCCAAAAACGCTAAGACTAAATTAACACGCATTATTGTTGACGAAAAAAGACGAGACGAAAATGTTTTGTATAAAATAAAAACTAAGATAAAATCTCTCTTCATTTTCGTCTACAATTGTCTCTGCTTTTTCATCAGCTGTTACGCCTTTAAAATGTTCAGCACGAGTTCGCGGCTTCGCTGTTGCTCAAGTTACAGGTCCGTGAAGCGGATCCCGCTTATTATATTGTTACCTACCAAATAAATCAATAATTTGACACAAAATGATGATTTAAAAAGGAGTTTATTGATTTAAAAACAATTGTATTGTTTCCGCTAAAGAAAATAGTGCGCTCCGTCTCTACGGTTAGAATCCTGTGTGTCCATGGCAACGCTCTGTTTTTCATGGCAACGGTGTGACCTCCGTGAAGTTGGCACCCCATAAAAAGAAATAATCACCAAAACTATGCCATTCGTTTGTGCTGATTTGTGCCGCAAAAACGAACGTTTGTGCTGGTTTGGTGTTTGAGATATTAAACATTATTTTTTTGACCGTGTGACATCACTTTCCACCCCACATCGCCCAAATCGCTCAAAATGGGCTGTTAAAACAAACACTGTATCTGTTTTTCTTCCTGAGATATAACCAAAATATTTTCGGGAACTGTGACGTCACTCTCCACCCCAGTTCGTCTAAATCACACAAAACTGGTGTCATTCGTTTGTGCCGTTGAAATGAACGTCAAGTATATTTCCCCTTCTTAGAAATAACAAAAACAATTTGGAGCTGTGACGTCACTCTCCACTCCGTGCCGTCCAAATCTCTCCAAACCGGTGGTGTTCGTTTGTGCTCGATTTGTGCCGTTAAAACTAACCTGGTATCTCCGAGCCCTTCTTAAATATAATGGGGAAAATACTTGTTTGGGACTGTTACGTAAGATATACACGTGAATGAATGGTGTCTCGTCCGATGATGGTAAGTTTCCATTCACAAACTATAACAACCTCTTCCGGGTTGTCTGACTTGTTAATGTGTTTTCGGATTTGTTAATTTGTTTTGGGATTTGTTAATTTGTTTTCAGATTTGTTCATTTGTTTTCAGATTTGTTCATTTGTTTTGGGATTTGTTAATTTGTTTTGGGATTTGTTCATTTGTTTTGGGATTTGTTAATTTGTTTTCAGATTTGTTAATGTGTTTTCGGATTTGTTAATTTGTTTTGCACTTTCCGGCCACCGTAAATTGTTCATTTTAAGTTTACTCAAGTGGAAGAATGTAAGTAATAAACTTACACCTACTAGCACTATATTGTATTATATTGTGAAAAAGTAGATTATCTTAATATCAAAACCTTACATTTTATCTGGACTTCTGATACTGAACCTAAAGCACCGTCACCACTTCCGGTTACAAAAAAGAAGTCAAGTTACGTAAGTTTCATAGGTATAAATAATAATGTCGTAATCTTACAACATATATAAAATCATACCAGGATTACAATAATAGCAGTTCACGTTGTAAACGCTTTTTACGCTATATTTAAAAAAAGCTAGGAAAAATGAGATAATTCTAGTCTAGTGTGAAGCAAGTTACTGCTAGCAGCGGTACTTCCGGTCACAAAAATCAACGTTATATATCTTACAATCTTGACATTTCACATTATTACAATTATGCACGTTTTAAATATCTAATTCTAAATAATTTCAATACTCGATTACAACTTTAAAAAAAAAAACCGCTGTATTTACATTTACAAACGCGAGATTTAGGTCTAAAGTCGTGGGTTGTGTTCCTAATACAGTCGTGTGTGATATGTAGGGCACTAGAAAGGGAGCACGTGCTGTCAGATTGTACACTGTAGATGGCGCCTAAGTAGGGAACGATGAGGGGTTTGGGATTGAACACTAGGAAACGTGGAGTTTAGCAGCTACACCTGTGATTTGAGTGAATTTGGTTAAAATGTTTGTTAGTCGGATTTCTGTCTGTTACAGGATCTTGTAGTTTGGAACGATAAAGTCTATAAAAGGACAAAGAAAGACCACAAAAGTGTGTAAACATCAGTGTTGTTAGTTAGCGAGGTAAGCATGACGTTAGCATTGGGTTTAAAAACAATGAATACAGATGAAATGAACAGATTTACACAGTGATAATGAAAATATATCAACATCTGGGATAAAAAAAATTATCCTTTTTATTTCTAAAATGTTTTTTTTGGACTTTTAAGTTAATGGTCATTTTAGCTTTTCTTCATTCTTAGAGAAGATCAAAACTATTTCTGAGTATTATTTAAATATATATATTTTAATATTTATTATCTAAATATAAATAACGAGTCATTTCGGATCTTATTATTATTATTATCATTATCAATTAAAAGTGTAGAAGCATTTATTCATGCAAATGATTCATGAAATCTGAATCAATTACGTAATGCATGACGTCATACTGGGCACCTAGAGCCCTAAATGACTCCTGCTGTGACTCTTGACAGTTCTAAATGGTTTTTTTGTGTGTGTGTTGTCAATTTGCACAGGAAGTAAATCGATGGGGAAGAAACGAGCCAAAGCCCGAGGCAAGGATCCCGAGGAGGACTTGGACAGCTCTGCAGACCTGATAGGTGAGAGATGCTCATCGTCCTTGTAGAATACGAGACTCCTGCTTCCTGAATCGGTTCACGTGACCCGTGTGTGTCTGTGTTTAGGTGTGAAGTGTACGCACATCCGTAAAGGAACGGACCCGAGCTGGCTGAGGAAGACGAGCATAGACGAGAGCTGGGACGTGTGCGAAGAGTGTGAGACGTGCGAGCGGAAGAAAGAGTCTATTGACAAAGATGCTCAAGAAATGTCAACGATATGGATGTGTCTCAAATGTGGTCACAGAGTGAGTATGACACTGTGCACTAGTGTGTAGTGTCCAGGATCCGAGCTTGAGCCCTTATATCACTTACTGTATACCACTAGTAACTTTACATTACCAGGTATTAGTGTGTAGCACGTAAATCACAGCTTTTTCCACTTGAATTAAATTGATTTTGGTACGTTTTTGTGTGTTCAGGGTTGCGGGAGGTTCTCAGAGAACCAACACGCTATTAAACACTACGAGACGCCACGTTCAGAACAGCACTGCCTGGTGCTCAGCCTGGACAACTGGAGTGTGTGGTAAAGTTTTACACACACACAGACTTTAAACTACAAACTTATCTATTTAAAAAATGTAACAGCTCTTTAGACATAAATCTGGCTAAACACTAGCTAGCACAATTAAGCATTAATATCGGTGTATTCTGTAAGTTTGGCAAGAAATCCTCATTATCTAACATCAACTGCTTTCAGTTAGACACTTCTGGAAAATTGGCAGAATTTTATATAAGAGAATGTTTTTGTTGTTGTTTTGTTTTTCTTTACTGTTAAGGTGTTATATCTGCGATGACGACGTGTCCTACTCCAGCACAGGACAACTGGCTCAACTCATTTCCAACATCAAGAAACAAATGCAGGACGAATCCAGACACAAAGCTGTCACTAGGAGTAAGTGCCATAGTGACTTGATGTACAGAGCAGGTAATGAGTGAAACACAGAAAAGTGTTGGACACATTTTTAAACAAACTTCTGAACATTTAGCAAAGCAGTTGCAGGCTTTGTCTTGAAGTACATACTAGGTTAGAAGTACATTATACTGCATGTTATCATGGTTATGTGGCATACAGTCGTAATATTCCAGTTATATATAATATACAGTTTATATAGTATAGTTTTATTTTTTTATTAAAAATGAAAACATGGGCTTGGAATGTGGGCCCCTTTTTATTCAATTTACAGTCAAGGCATCTAGGAACCAGGCAACCTGGGGCCTGTGTACAAACTTTTAGACAGAGACTATGAGGTTTGGGAATATAGGGTTGAAATTTGTGATTTAAAGCTCTAATGTAATCAGCAGTGGACGAGGTTAGCAGTAGGCTATTATGTCCGTACGGTGTCTCTTTAGTGCCGTACGCAACTTGGCAAGAACGGACCAGTACTTGTGAACGGTGCTTGGACCCCTTTACTCGCAGCTTGCAGTTATACTTCTTAGTAAATCACATTCCTATAAAATATCTTGGCGTGAGGAGGCATACCGATGTAAACGCAGTTTGAATCTAAACTCACTTCTCTCGGTTAAGAAGCAGAAGAAGAGAAAAACACTTCAAGCGAGACCGTGCAGGAAAACGAGGCTGAAAAAGAGCAAGAAAATAAAGAAGAGCAGAAAGAAAACAAGAAGTGTGTGAAGCAAAATGACCAAGAAGCACAATCCCGCACGGTGCCTGTGCGAGGCCTCAGCAACCTCGGCAACACGTGCTTCTTCAACGCCGTAATGCAGGTCCGCAGAATTTTATACTATATTTTATAACACGCTTCTTCACTAGAACTTATGCTATCTTTGCTAATGCTAACTATTGAAATCCAGTCAGATGGCGACATGTTGAAATCTCTAACGTGTGCGTTTCAGAATCTGTCGCAGACGTTGCTGCTGCGTGAACAACTCGGTGACTTCCGGGACGAAGAAAAGAGCGTGTTGATCACACCGTCATCATCCTCACAACTAGTACGTCCTACGTTTCTGTTACGAACCGTACGCTTCGTGTTTTCTCCTTTCATAATAGAATTTACTGCTCCGTCGTGGCCGCCTTGTTTCCACTCTGGTGTTGTATCGGTGTTAGCCAGCGATGCTAACTGTAATTATTAGCCGTACAGTTATTTTGTAGAAGTTTGTCAACATAGAGGTTAATGTCGATATTCCTGATGTCGTTGTACGTCTACGTCGTCTGTATTAACGATTTTTGATAGCTAGCTTAGATACCTTTAGCGCCACGCCTCCTTCTCCGGTTGCCTAGCAACAGTGTTCCTGTACAACCTTGAAACCTTTTGAAAAAAAGTACAAAACCGTAAAACTTTTCAGCAGCAAGTTGTATTTTTACTTATCGTCATTGACAGACAACTGTGAAAGGCTGATAAATGACCATTTAATGAATTAATAATTTTATGACTAGCATTCCTGAGGGTCTGAAAGACATCACAACTAAAACAAGACCTTAAGAAATTAAAGATTTGTGACAAACTCAAAAAATATTTGATTAATAATTCTTTCTGTTTGTTCTTTGTAAGCACTGCGCTAACAGTCATCCTGAACGACTTGCTAATAGCTGAATTAGCTGAACAAAGTTTGACATATGTCATTTTTCTGAGGTAATTTTTTTCTTCCTTCCTCAGGATCCTCTTCAGGTGCAGTTACCGAGACCCGGCTCTCTCACCCTGGCCATGTGCCAGCTGCTCAATGAAATCCAGGTGACCAGAAAAGGCGTGGTGACCCCGTGCGAGCTCTTCACGCAAGTGTGTAAAAAGTACGGCTCTTAGAAACTAGCGTCTGTTTTACTGCACGGTGATAAGTCTGGTTTGTTAGAAATAGTGAAGATGTCTCTTGTGTGCGCACGTGCAGGGCGGCAAGATTTAAAAGTTTCCAGCAGCAGGACAGTCAGGAGCTCCTGCGCTACCTGCTGGACGGAATGGAAGCCGAGGAGAACATCGTACGTTTACTAATCGCAAACAATTAGTGTTTATTAGCAGTTCTCTGTACACTTCCCTAAGCTACGTGTGCTAATGCTAATGCTTCATCCACAGAGAGTAACTTGCGGAATCTTGAATGCGCTGAAAAGTTCAGGGAAAACCTCCGAGCCGGAGCAAAAGAAATTAGTAAAAGGTGAGCCTTTGTTACATCGTGCTGTTACACGATGTATGCTAATGCTAAGCAATATAAACTTTATATACACCTGTGTTGAGTTCCAACTGTGTTTTTTTTTTTTTTTGCTAGAATATAAGAGCAACGGTGTGACGAAGAGTTTTGTGGAACGTGTGTTTGGCGGAGAGTTGACCAGCACCTTGATGTGTACGGACTGTAAGACTGTTTCCATGGTTACTGAGGTGTTTCTCGATCTCTCGCTACCTGTAGCTAATGAGGTAAAGAACTGAAACTATTTATTTAAGTTTGGAATATTTAGCTTTATATCTTTTTTTTTTTTTTTTTTTTTTTTTTTTACCAATCTAGCTAAATATTTAGCCACTTCATAGACACCTGCAGAGTAACGTTAGTCAGCTCGTTATATATATCTTGATTTATATTACTGTTAGCCAGTTAGCTATTTAGCTAATGTGCACAGATATTCCCTTGTTTTCTTTTTTTGTTGCTGGATTATTCAGTAGCAAATGATCTAACTTCTATATTACAGTATCACAAGTTTTAATGTTGAACTTTTTTTTAGGCTTACAGGAAAAAGAAGGTTGGCGGTCAGCAGAAGAAGAGCGAAAGCACGGAAAGTTTGCCGAGCGTTGAGACTCCATTGACCAATGGAGATGAAGATATGCCGACGGGAGCGGGAAGCAAGTACCAGCAAAAGAAAGCTAAGAAGCAGGCGAAGAAACAGGCTAAGGTACTAATAAGACGGTCATTGAGCTGAAAATCATGCCCTTTTAACCTAACCAGACACCCCCTCGATGTATTAAGACACACACTATGATTTCTGCCATTTACAGACCCAGCGGCGCCAGCAAAAGCAAAGCACAAAGTTCACGCTGGATTTGCTGACCAATCAGAGCGAAGATGCGGATTCTCCGGAAGCCTCGTCCCTGAGCACGGGCGAGCAGCAGAAAGCTGAAACCGAAAGCGGAGCCGAAGAGCTCATGACGCCTGCTAATGAAGAGAGAGAGGAGGAGGATGAAGAAGGAGAAAGCGAAGCACCGAATTCCTCCTCTAACAGATTCATCAGCCTATCAGACCAGGGAACAGGGAACCCGGAGGTGGAAGAGGAAGACGGCCACAGAGAGGCGACTCTAACCAAGAGCGTGAGAGCACTGTCCATCTCTGAGGTGGAGCCTGAGGTGGAGTCAGGGGCGGAGTCAGAGATGGAACTGGGGACGGAGTCAGGTTTTGTGGCGGTGAACGCAGACCCGATTGCTGCGTTCTCAACTCTGTCCAGCAGGGCGGCTCTGAACAACTCTGAGAGCTCAGTGGAGTCGTGTCTCCAAGAGTTCACACAGGTGGAGCAACTGACACACCCCAACAGCCTGCTGTGTGTGACCTGCAGCCAGAGAGCCTCACACGGTACACACATACACACACAAAAGACTGTTTCTGAGTCTCTCTGTTTCACTCATTACCTCTTTCATCTCTCTCTCTATGTATATATCTTACATAGGTGGTAAGAAGAAGGTTTACACTGAGGGAATAAAGCAGATGCTGATCTCTTCCCCTCCTCCTGTACTCACTCTTCACCTAAACAGGTTCAAGAAGGTAACACACACACACACACACACACACACACACATTGAGTGAGAGTAAGACAGAATTTCACAGAGATAAATCGTTGATCCAACAATGCACTGAGGGTTTAAAGAAATTCTGGTGTAGGACTGATGCATCTTTATTGTGTTTGCTTGTAGGTGGGTTACAGTTTGTGTAAAGTCAACAGGCATGTACAGTTTCCTCAGGTTCTGGATCTCGGTCCATTCTGTTCCACCAAATGCAAGGTATCTGTATGTCTCGTATTTCTTTCTACGCTTGTCTATTCTATGTCTCTGAGAAGCAGTTTCTGATATTCTAAGGTGTGTGTGTGTGTTTAGGGAGTGAAGGAAGGACAGACACAGCTCCTCTACTCTCTCTATGGTATCGTGGAGCACAGCGGCACCATGCGCTCGGGTCACTACACAGCATTCGTCAAAGCCCGACCTTACACACACGCTAGCAGCGGTTTGCTAAACGTAGCGGCAGGTAATTTTAACAAGTCGTTAATTTCACTGTGCAATAAAAGAAAAGAAAGAATAGAATTGTCACATGATCAGTTGTAACCTGTTTACATGGTCGACTATCTTTAATACAACCGGTGTATTACATTATGTAGTTATATGAAGCAGTAGTTGAAAGGCTAGTTTTGATGTCACATGTAATGCTTAGGGTGTATTGTGTCGCTGCAAATTCAGGACGTGTACACATCATTTCTCCTAACGTACCAAATTCCTGAGTTAGCGATAGTCACGAATAGCACCGTAATAAACAGTTCAGGCAGTTACCGAGCTCAAATGATCATTTGCAGAAGAAGGGACGCCTCTGGAAGGTTCTTGGTTCTACGTCAGTGACAGCAGCGTGCAGTCGGTCACAGAGGCTCGAGTGCAGTCGTCGCAAGCCTACCTGCTCTTCTACGAGAGGATCTCTTAAGTCCAAGACGTCCACGCTCTGGTGAAACACTACATCAGAGAGGGTCGGACGAAACCATTCACAGAGCTGCTGCTTTCTAACGGGTCAAACGATTTCTGTCAAATCAGGAAAATCTGACAGCCATAAAGAATCGTTCATATATAAGGGCTTTCTGTGAAATTTGTTTCCTGTCAATTTGTTTTGTTAAACCTGTAACTACTCAAATTCTAATGCGAGTCATTCCCCACAGCTGCTCACCACAATAACTAATTTCCGTGATCAGTTTTAACAGCTGAAACTTTTTTTCTGGTTCTGAAGCTTAAACATATTGCACTTGATTGATTAGATTTGTTTCTTAGCCCCAGCCCTTTTAGCCATCCAGTTAGTCCTGAAAACGTTGTGAAGTGATGAATCTGTAATTTCAGACCTGATGTTAGCGTAATTTTTGTGTTGCATCGAATTCCTTTTCACAGGGGATTCTCGACATCTCCAGGTTTTTCCACATGGGACAGAACTGCAGTCATGCAATGAGCAAGAAAACCTGACTTGCCTATAAATGCAATGACTTTTTTTTTTTTTTTTTTTTTTTTTACAGAATATTTAATTTCCTGATATTTTATGACAAAACAAATTGATTAATAAAAAGTGAACCATCACTTTGCTTTTCTTATCTTATTGTATTTTATATATATTTTAGTACTATATTCAAGTATTTGAGCTACACCTTAAAAGTAACACCTTAGTAACAATAGAAAAAAAAGATGAAAAATAAATTTCCAGATTAATAAATTCAACAGAATAAACACTGGTAATAAATGTTGGTCTGCATAAACATGAGTCACTTGAAAGTTTCGGCTCAGGATTAATTGAATCGGCTCGCTGAACCGCGCATGCGCCGTTTTGTACGTTGTGTGTCACTGCGCATGCGCTTCACTCAAGCATCCTACCGGTGCTATTAGCCGTTAGCAGCAAACATGCCGACTGTCAGCGTTAAACGGGATCTTCTCTTCCAAGCTTTGGGGAAGACGTACAGTAAGTTTGTTTTATTTCCAAAAATATTAACCTGCCCGAAACGTAAATAAAGTGTCATTTACGCGCATTGGATCAAGTTTGAATGGGAAAGTGCTAACAATGCTAACTAGCAGATAGCTGTCATTTAAAACTAAGCCTGATTTCTGTTAAAAATACGTGTTAAAGTACATAGTGTCATTCTGGGATTTCTGGTCACTATGAGGATGAACGTGAAATATAAAAATCCCAAACGTTTTAAGGTGCATTGCAGAGATTGCGTCAGATTGTAGCATCTGGGATTAGATCCTGAGGTAAAATATCATATTACAGACAAATATTTACGTCACGATGTGGATTATTCGATAGAATTATGTGTGATAAAAAAAAATATATAGCTCTTATAAAACTGTTTTTGTTGCAAAAGAATCATTTAAACGTCATTTTAAATAATAGCTATTGACTTTAGCCAGAACGGCTAGTTACGTCATCAAAAAGCGCAGAGTAATTGATCACTGTCGTTATTATTGCTGCTGCTGTTATTTTTGTTTTTTTAGCAAGACATCTTTGATTGTTTT
>NC_083474.1:1910563-1960563 GCF_030014155.1 Tachysurus vachellii
ACTGGGAAAGAACATTACAGAGACCAGAGCTGTACACATCGCCAACCCGAAAACCGCTGAGTTCCAGGTCTGTCACACACACACACAACTTGTATCAGTGATGTTTTTACACTATTAACAAATGGTGTGTGTGTGTGTGTGTGTGTGTAGGTGGCAAGAACTACACTGCTGCCTGGTCTTCTGAAGACTGTGGCTGCAAACAGGAAGATGGCGCTACCGCTTAAATTGTTTGAGATTTCAGATGTAGTTCTGAAGGACAAACGCAAAGGTGTGTGTGTTTGTGTGTGAGAGTGTGTGCGTGAGTGAATTTTCAAAATATAATTAACATGTTTAACTTTTACATTAGTGCTACACCAGGATACAGTGTTGAGAAATTCCACACAGTGCTCCCTGTTTATTTGTGTGTGTGTGTCTGTGTGTTTGTGTCTGTGTGTGTGTCTGTGTGCGTGTCAGATGTGGGAGCCCGTAACAACAGACGTCTGTGTGCGGTTTACTACAACAAGTCACCAGGGTTTGAAGTCATCCACGGCCTCCTGGACCGACTCATGCAGTTGTTGGATGTCAAACCGAGCCGTAGCCATGGTTACCACATCCAGGCATCAGAAGGTGATTGAATCCAGGACCTTTAAAAAGATGTTAAAAACTTACAAAGACTAAAAAAAAAAAAAAAAAAAACTGATAGTTTTTCTCTCTCTCCCTCAGACTCCACTTTCTTCCCGGGCCGCTGCGCCGAAATCTTTTTCAGCGGGAGAAGCATCGGGCGCCTCGGCGTCCTTCACCCCGACGTCATTAATGCCTTCGACCTCACCATGCCCTGCTCCGCCCTCGACGTCGACATCGAGCCCTTCCTGTGACGTTAAATCACGCCATGCCTACGAACGTTACATGCGGTAGCTGTTACTGACGCAACCTGTAGCTCCGCCCACATCAGGAGGAAGTGGGTGGAGTCTTCTCTCTGTGTTGGGATTAGTCTGAAGATCACAACATATTTCCAGTCCATCGTAATCATTAATAAACAGATATCTGAGTGTCCTGTGTATTACTGTCATCACACGTATGCAAAATAAACACAAACATGAGCATTTACATTTAAATTCAACACCTTTTTATTAAGTTACTAACCACAAGGATGAAGATAAAGGCAAGTGTCAACACGACACCACCGTCACCATGCTTCACTGTAAGGATGGTGACATTTCGCTGTTATTACGACGGAGAAACTTTCTGCACCTGAGATGAAGCTCTAACTCTTCTTCAATATTAATAATTAATCAAAAAAAATATATTCTGTAAGTGTAATGAGGTAGGAATAAAACCGCCAACAGTAAAGTGTGAGATGCTTAACGGTAGAGTTTCGACTCTGTGCTTAATGAGTCGTGTGACATCAGAGACGATCGGATGAGGAACAAGAGCTCATACGGATTAAAACGGTTCAGTTCAGTTCCTGTATTTATTTATTGCATCCTCAAAAAGATAAGAGAAGAAATAAGATAAGGAGACGGTTAATGACAACAAGATGTGTGTTGAGTAATGGGTTGTTGCCTAATATTAATAATACCACAGGGGTGTGTGTGTGTGTGTGTGTGTGTGTGTGTGTGTGTGTGTGTGTGTTAGACGTATAGTAGTCGACAGGGTCTGAAGTTCTAAACTTTATAGCTAGATACGATAAGCTAAGAGTTTAGATGTGTAGCCTGTCACACACTGTACTTGGGTGTGTTTTCTAGACTTTTATGAGTCATCACGTGTTTTTAAGGGACGAAAGCATAACGGTCATAAAAAGCAAGACAAACAGGGTTGGGAGTGTGTAAAAAAAAAAAAAAGGAAGACGAGGTTCTTCACAAGCTCGTTTATTCATTCCTGTTAGCAGCTCGCTAGCAGAGTCGTAAACAGAGTCGCGTTTACTGCACAAACCTCAGAGCATAAAAAAACAAATCATCTGCTCATCTTCAGGATGAAATAAATAACATTGTGACTGAACAAAATGAGACTTTAATTAATTCTTTAAACCGTGTTCTAATCCTGTGGTGGTTTTTCACAAACCTACTGAAGAGTGCACGTGAGGGTTCATGTGACACGAGGTTGTGCGCTAATGTGTTAACGCTAACATGCAGCGTTTACCTGATGCTAGAACGCTAGACTTGGCCGTGTTCTCAGTGAAACGTCAACCATTTTATGGCACTAACCTTAATCTAAGTTCTAACCTTAGATACTCAGATGTAAGATACTCAGAGGATTTGTCCCTGTTAATGTCCCCGTGTCCTTCTGTCAGTCTGTGTTGATCTATATAGCATCTCCTGTACTGCTAATTTGCTAACTGTCAAGAAGTTGTGCTTTATTTTTTTCTCGATTCATCTTATAATCTTTCAGTTCTACCACGTTGTGATATCGTTAGCGTTAGCATTAGCACAGTCACAGCAGCCCCACAAGGGTAAAAACCCGACACACCACCACGCTGTTGACTAACCCGATCGCCAGATACGTGAGGAACTTTAACGGCACTTCGATTTCCTTCCTCCTGTGAGCGTTGGTGTCGTTAACCGCTACTCCGTAATGCGAGCACAGCAGCCACAGTGCGATCCACTTCATAACCTGCCGCGTCAGCACCAGGATCAAAAGCCCCACGCAGAACCGCAAAGCTCCAAGGATAAAGATCGCTGGGGTCATAGGAGGCAGGGTCACCGGGAAGGGCCCTGAGGGTTCAAAGGTCACACCGAGCCGCTGATTGAGCCAGTAGCCGACAGAACAGCCGGCACTGGCGCCCAGGATTATAGTGGTGTCCGCCCTCGTAGCACTGTAGTGGTCCAGCTCAGGATATTTGTAGCACAGGATGAGGGGCAGAAACAGTGAGATGGCAGGAGACAGAGGGCTGTTGAGCTGGAAGAAGTCCAAACTGTCCCAGTGAGGGTAGGACGCGACCAGAATGAAGGCAGATATGAGAGTCCCACAGATCACATCCTGGCAGGATGAAAAGAGCGAGTAGTTGATTAGAACGGAACTGTGATGTGATCTGTAGAACACAGCACACACACACACACACACACACACACACAGTGTTAAACTCTCACCAGGGCTGAGTGCATGCCGGTGTAAAGACGACTGAGACTCACGAGGGACGAAAGAACCACAGCTGCCACCAAACCAAACTCAAACTGAAACTAAACCACACACACACACACACACACACACACACACACACACAAAACAAAGCAAAGCATAGGATTAGCACACATGGTATCTCTCTCTTCTTACACACTCCTGATCATGTGTGTTGTCTATTGACGTGATGATCCCAACTTCAGCTGTAAAAGTCTCAGAGGAATTAATTAAACAATTTAACTATATAATTATTCATGTATACGAATGGATTCATATGTAATTTACCATCAGCTCAGAAATGGACACACACACACTCCCCTTTACACACTCCTAAGTGGGGATGCTTAATATTAGTCAAATGTGGCTTGTGTGTGTGTGTGTGTGTGTGTGTGTGTGTGTGTGTGTGTATAAACCTTCACTCTCTCCGGTGCGCTCAGTAACAATGTGAAGGCGATGGCTGTGGCAGCCATGGCGTGAGTTGAAGGCATCCCAAACTCAATACGCTGCTCCAGTTTTACCACAGGGGGCGACGAGGGACGAGGGATCTTTAACTTGTCCTTCATCACCTGTCCTATATACATCACCACCTACAGAGAGAGAGAGGGAGAGAGAGAGAGAGAGAGAGAGAGAGAGAGAGAGAGAGAGAGAGAGAGAGAGACGGAGAGTGAGAGAGAGACGGAGAGTGAGAGAGACAGAGAGAGAGAGATAGAGGGAGAGGGAGATGGAGAAAGAGAGAGAGACAGAGAGAGAGAGATGGAGTGAGAGTGAGAGACAGAGAGTGAGAGAGACAGAGAGAGACAGAGAGAGAGAGATAGAGGGAGAGGGAGAGAGAGAGAGAGACAGAGAGAGAGAGAGAGAGAGAGAGAGAGAGAGAGAGAGAGAGAGAGAGAGAGAGAGAGAGGGAGAGCGAAAGACAGAGAGAGAGTGAGAGCGAGAGACAGAGAGAGAGAGAGCGAGTGTGAGACAGAGAGAGTGAGAGAGAGAGAGAGAGCAAGAGACAGAGAGAGAAAGACAGAGAGAGAGAGAGACAGAGAGCGAGAGAGAGAGAGAGAGAGAGAGAGAGAGATGGGGAGAGGGAGAGAGCGAGAGAGATAGAGAGACAGATAGAGAGAGACAGAGAGAGAGAGAGAGAGAGATAGGGGGAGAGGAAGAGAGCGAGAGAGATAGAGAGACAGAGAGACAGAGAGAGAGCGAAAGACAGAGAGAGAGAGAGAGAGAGAGGGAGAGAGAGAGAGTGAGAGAGAGAATGAGAGAGAGACAGAAACAGAGGGAGTTCTTATCACCTGTCCTATGATACACCACCACCTACAGAGACAGTACTAATCCCCTGCACTATACTGTCTTGATGTACAGTTGTGCTCAAAAGTTTGCATACCCTTAAAGAAATTGTTAAACATTGCATATTTATTTGGAAAGTATGACTGATAATGCATAATTTGATCTTTTATTAAGGCTCGTGGTCATTAATTATCACATCGTTGTTTGACTCCATTTTAAAAACTGAAATCACCTAAACAACACTGATCAAAAGTTTACATCCCCTTGAATGTTTGGCCAGGTTATAAAACACACAGGTCGACACACAGAGGTTTAAATGGCTATTAAAGCCATCGATGTATTTGTAATTAGTGTCTGTACATAAATAGTCAGTGAGTTTCTCAGCTCATGAGGTGATGCAGTGACTTGGCTGGATACTGCACCATGGGGAAGACGAATGAACTGCCAATGGACCTGCGTAATAAAGTAGAGGATCTTTATAAAGCAGGAAAAGGATATAAAAAGATCTCAACACTTGAAAATGCCAGTCAGTGCTGTTCAGACTTGATACTAAGCCACGGAAAGTTTCACCCAATACTGCCAGAAGAATTGTTTAGGACACAAAGAAAAACCCACAAACGTGGAGGGAAATACAGGCTGCTCTGGAAAAAAGCGGTGGTGTTGTATTTTCAAGGAGCACAATAAGGAAGGACTTGAACACAAATGACCTGCACGGTCGAGTTGTCAGGAGAAAGACGTTACTGCTCCCAGGCCACAAAAAGACCCTCCTACAGAACACCAGACAGATTCAAGACAAGACGCACAGCTTCTGGAGCAGATTCATGAGGAGTGATGAGACCACAACTGAACTTTATGATCACAACCATGTTTGGAGAGGAGTCAACACAGCAGTTCACCATCATGCATGGTGCATGGTGGTGGATCTTTGATGTTTTGGGGCTGTGTGAGCTCCAGTGGCACAGGGAAGTGATGGCAAGCCGAATGCTAGTTTGCATTCTACAGAATGAAAGCTGCACGTGGGACGATCTCGGATGTTCCAACATGACAATGATCTGAAGCACAAGACCAGGTTGAACCTCCAATGGAACCTACAGCAGAAAAAATGCAAAGGTTCTGAAGGCCATCACAGTCTCCTGACCTCAATATCATTAAGCCACTTTACGGAGATCTCAAACGTGCAGTTTGTGCAACAGGACCTGGAGGCATTTTGCTAAGAAGAATAAGCAGCTCCTCCACCTGAGAGAATTAAGGAGCTCGTGCACAATTATTACAAAATACTTAAATATTAAGAACTAAAGGTGTGCAAACTTTTGAACGTTTTCTTGAAAAAACATCTTACAAATTCTCCCAAGATACGCAAACCTTTGAGCACAACTGTGTATATGTAATGTGGTATTCTGTATGTTCGTTCGTCTTCGTGTTTTTGTCTCTCACAGCCCACATGTTGACCAGGCGGCGGCACAGAAAAGGATCCAGGTTCCAGTGGATGAAGGGCAGGAAGGAGATGTAGAACACTTCATTGCCCAGATTGGCAGATACCAAAAACAGGAAGTACAGCGGCCAGTTCCTCACCTGGAAATAAGACCCGGAGACCTGGAGAAAGAGACAGATCATATTTACTCTATTAGATTGGACTTGTCTCAGAGTTACAGGCACTTGTACTTGGTCTCATACAATCCTAGCATCAATAAAAGGTACAGTTTTATATTAAGACTGTAACACGTGATCTAAACAGCCAGTCAGATCAATCACGTGTTTTTATACACTTGATGCCACGTGTAATCAGGACGTGTTCATTGCTCAATCGTCTTTAAAAAATGCTTCTTTACATGATTTCACCTTGGAGTTAAGCGGCTTTGAGACTGTTGTAGTTTATTGCTGATTGTTAAATCTTTAAGCATCTAAATCTACAAGCACACCATTTCTTTCACGTGATTTTTACATTTACGTTTCACACTTTTTTGGTCTTTTTTTCACGTGCATTGAAATATTTTATATTTTATTAATTTTTTATATTTATTAAGAATTATTTATTTATTTATTTATTTATTTATTTTATATATTTATTAAGAATATTTTATTCACGTGGTGTCCTGACGTGTGTCCACGCGCACTTTAAGGGAAACAGCATGATGACATGGAGCTTCACGTGTGTTTTTTTTTTTTTTCACATATTACTTACAGAACTTTTTTTTTTCGATTTTTTTATTATTGTTATTATTTTATCAAGCTACTCCTTTGTTGTGTTTGAGCTTTAAGCCTCTAAGCCGAACTTTACACCAGTCAGTTCCCCAGATGTGAGTTCACACCTGAACAACTGGCAGAGCGGGAAAATCCGGTTCACAGCTATTTCTCAGGTCAACTTACCTGAATAGATTGTTGTTTTGTTTGTTGTTGTTTTTTTTTAACCTGTCAACAATTACCTTTAAATCACCTATTATTTTTTTTAATTATTATTATTTATTTATTTGTTTGTTTGTTTGTTTATTTATTTTGTATTCTATACTCACGTCGCACGTGCGTCCGTTCTCCGTGTGCTCACCGTCTTGACAAGTCGGTGACGTTCCGTTCGCGAGGCAGTGGGTCTTCGTGCTGCGTGGACCGATCCGCACGTGAGTGGCGCTTGGGGCCGGAAACAACCCGCAAGCGCGCTGGAAACCGGCCACCAGTTCCGAGCTGCTCAGGTACGAGACCACCGACCACATCATCTATATAAACGTCAGCGTCTCCGCGCGCGCCGCTGTACAACCACCACTGACTCACCACCGCACGCGCACACCGTAGCCGCTCAGGTGAGCGCGCGCTTCCGCATTCTGCACGTGCTTTCCTGCGGGTTCCCTACAGGTGTAATTGTTTACAGACAACTACAAACGAATGTGGGACAGAAATTCATGCGTTTTTTATTTCATACACAATAGATGAGTCAAATGTCGTCATGAATCAGAATCAGAATCAGAATCAGAATCAGAATCGGGTTTATTGGCCAAGTGTGTTTACACACACAAGGAATTTGGTTCCAGCAGTTTGTGACTCTCAAAAGTACAGACATAAATAACACTATACTATACAAACTATACAAGACAATGCAGATGATGGGATACAATATAGACAGAATGAGTATAAAATATGAATATAGAATGAATAAAATTGATAAAATATGAGTATAGAATAGGGGGGCGTGGTGGTTTAGTGGTTAGCACGTTGGCCTCACACCTTCAGTGTTGGGGGTTCAATTCCCACCTCCGCCTTGTGTGTGTGGAGTTTGCATGTTCTCCCCGTGCCTCGGGGGTTTCCTCCGGGTACTCCGGTTTCCTCCCCCGGTCCAAAGACATGCATGGTAGGTTGATTGGCATCTCTGGAAAATTGTCCGTAGTGTGTGATTGCGTGAGTGAATGAGAGTGTGTGTGTGTGTGTGTGCCCTGCGATGGGTTGGCACTCCGTCCAGGGTGTATCCTGCCTTGATGCCCTATGACGCCTGAGATAGGCACAGGCTCCCCGTGACCCGAGGTAGTTCGGATAAGCGGTAGAAGATGAGTGAGTATATAATATGACTGATCAGTTATGTACATAAAGTGTGGGCATGCAAATAACAATATTGTGCAATATTATGCTTTTGTACAATATACAGCAGCAGTAGTGTGTAATATACAGATGATGTGATGACTGACAGTCCTGATAATGCAGTACTTATGATAAGAAGCAGTGAATATAATTAATTATGGTGAGTTGTTAATCAGGGTGATTGTCTGGGGAAACAAACTGTTCCTGTGTCTGCCAGTTTTAGTAAGCAGAGTTCTGTAGCGCCTGAGAGAAGGGAGGAGCTGAAAGAGGTTGTGTCCAGGGTGCGAAGGGTCAGTAGTGATTTTTCCTGCCCGGTTTCTGGTTCTTGTGTCGTACAAGTCCTGGGGTGTGGGCAGGGGGGGCACCAGTTATTATTTCTGCTGTTTTTACTGTGTGTTGGAGTCTGTTTCTGTCTTGTTGTGTTGCTGCACCAAACCAGATGGTGATGGATGTGAACAGGACAGATTCAATGACTGCAGTGTAGAACTGCATTAACAGCTCCTGTGGCAAACCATACTTCCTTAATTGGCGTAGAAAGTTCATCCTCTGCTGGGCCTTTTTGATGATGGAGTTTATGTTGCACTCCCATTTCAGGTCATGGGAAATGGTAGTGCACAGAAACTTGAAGGCCTCCACAGATGACACCGGGCTGTTAGATATGGGGAGGGGGAGTAGTGTTGTGGGGTCTTTCCTAAAGTTCCTAAAATCAATCCGGGTTGTTTTGCTCCAAGCCAGATATTTGGTTTCCCAGGTTTTGCAGTGCATCACTCACGTTGGCCTGCGGTGGGATGTAAACTCCGGTCAGGATGAATGAGGAGAATTCCCGCGGTGAATAAAACGGTTTACAGTTAATGAACATTGATTCCAGGTTTGGGCTGCAGTATTTATTCAGCACTGTGACATCTGTACACCAACGTTCATTAATGTAGAAACAGATTCCGCCGCCTTTCACTTTACCCGACAGCTCCGTTACGCGATCCGCGTGGTGTAAGTGGAAGCCCGAGAGAAGTAATCCACTGTCCGGTATTGAGTGACTGAGCCAAGTTTCAGTAAAACAGAGCGCAGCGGAGCGGGAAAAGTCCTTGTTTGTTCCGTTGAGAAGAATCAGTTCGTCCATTTTGTTCGGCAGTGAGCGGAGGTTCGCCAGGTGAATCGATGGGAGCGCAGATCTAAATCCCCTCTGTCGCAGCTTCATAGCGCACCGGTGCGCTTCCCTCGCCGGCGTTTCCTCCATGTACCATAGAGCGCAGCTGCTCCTCCAACTAAGATTTCCAAAAAACTATCCGGGTTTGTGAAAACTGGTGAAAAGTTGTCTGGAGTGAACTGCCCGATGTTAAGCAGTTCTTCTCTAGCGTAAGTTATCACGGTAGGGTAAGCAAACACACAGAAAGTAAACAAAAAGAAAGTACTAGAGAGAGTCGTGCCGAGGCAGCCATCTGCGGCGCCATCTTCAACATACATGAGAAATGATGGACTTATTATTTAATAATAATAATAATAATAATAATAATAATAATAATAATAATAATAATGAAAATAATTTGTTTTAAATATATATTTTATTTTATTTTGCATAATATTTATTATCAGTTTTGCTTGGTTTGTTTTCTTGCCCAGTAGCAGAGACCCCATGGAAAGCCACAATCCATCCCTTCCATCATTTAATAAAATATAATAGAACATTTTCTGGAGAGAGAGAGAGAGGGTGTGTTTGTGTGTGTGTATATATATGTGTGATTGTGTATATGTGTGTGTGTGTATGTATGTGTGTGTGTGTATGTGTGTGTTTGTGTATGTATGTGTGTGTGTATGTGTGATTGTGTATATGTGTATGTATGTGTGTATGTGTGTGTGTGATTGTGTATATGTGTGTGTATGTATGTGTGTGTGTATGTGTGATTGTGTATATGTGTGTGTATGTATGTGTGTGTGTATGTGTGTGTATGTGTGATTGTGTATATGTGTGTGTGTATGTATGTGTGTGTAAACTGATGCTTTTCCATTTCCATCCACGTGGAATGATCCAGTAGTTCCCTTCTCCAGCCTGTAGGTGGCGCCTGAAAGCACGTCTATGACTTCTGTCTTCTGTTGTTCCAGAGTTTGATGGCTGTACAATGTTTGCACCAGATGAACTTTATTCTCTGTAATAAAAGTGTGAATAAACACGTCCATTACACGAATAACAGCTGAAACGCTCAGGTCATTGTGTTCATCATTTCTTTAATATCCAACACTAAACCCAAACACTTCCATTCAGCCATCATGAAATCTGGCATGAAACACAACAGGCTTAGTATTAACTGCTAATCATGCAAACGTGCCTAGAATATAAGCATATAATACAGATCAGTTCTCCTGATAAGGAAAGTTTGTGTCTCAGAATGACATTTGATAATAAATAGTACAGAATTGTGAGGAGGAATCACATGTTACTGATCTCAGGCAGATAAGTCAGAGTCATGTCCGTGATGCTGACTGACAATTTATGATGTTACAACAGATCCCACTCTCATCTATACTCGCCTATATTTAGGGCCTGAGCACCGAATGGTGCGAAGCCCTATTGTTTTTCCTCGGGAGTATTATTTTTTTTTTTTTTTTTTTTTTTTTCCCACACATTGGCCAATTGGGGTCCCTTAACATGCTCGAAAACTCTTGAAATTTGGCAAACACGTCAGAGTCGCGCGACACTAGGATTGGACAAAGGTTGGAATACGGGCGTGGCAGGGGGGCTCTGTAGCGCCCCCTGTAATGCAAAAACAAACATTGGTGCACAGATCGGGCAATTATGTACGCACATGTACGAGAGTTGGTACGCATATAGATCTCATCGACCCGAACAACTTTCGCGCTCTAAACTATGAGCTCCGCCCAACAGGAAGTCGGCCATTTTGGATTGTTTTATAAGTGCATGCGGTGAACTTTTAAATACTCCTCCTAGGGAATTCATGCGATTGACATCAAACGTTGTGAACATGATGCCAAGACATTGCACTTGCTAAATTGCGAAGGGATTTTTGATATCTCGAACGGTGCTGCCATGGCGAGGCGACAAAATTATGGCGAATTCAGAGAAACAGGAAGTGTCTAATATCTAAAGCAAAAAATGTCTTATTGGGATGACACGCGGTGTGTATGTTCGGCCAAGGATTCCGATCGCATCGATGTGCCTATTGTGAATCTCGGACATAGCGCCACCAACAGGCGCCAGGAAGTGTGTCAGTCACAACAGTTGCATGTGGTGAACTTTTAAATACTCCTCCTAGGGAATTCATGCGATTGACACCAAAAGTGGTGAACATGATGCCAAGACATTGCACTTGCTAAATTGCGAAGGGATTTTTGATATCTCGAACGGTGCTGCCATGGCGAGGCGACAAAGTTATGGCGAATTCAGAGAAACAGAAAGTGTCTAATATCTAAAGCAAAAAATGTCTTATTGTGATGACACGCGGTGTGTATGTTCGGCCAAGGATTCCGATCGCATCGATGTGCTTATTGTGAGTCCCGGGTATAGCGCCACCAACAGGCCCCAGGAAGTGTGTCAGTCACAAAGGTGGATTTTTTCACAGTTGCATGCAATGAACTTTTAAATACTCCTCCTAGAGGATTCATGCGATTGACACCAAAAGTGGTGAACATGATGCCGAGACATTGCACTTGCTAAATTGCGAAGTGAGTTTCGATATCTCGAACGGTGCTGCCATGGCGAGGCGACAAAATTATGGCGAATTCAGAGAAACAGAAAGTGTCTAATATCTAAAGCAAAAAATGTCTTATTGTGATGACACGCGGTGTGTATGTTCGGCCAAGGATTCCGATCGCATCTATGTGCTTATTGTGAGTCCCAGGTATAGCGCCACCAACAGGCCCCAGGAAGTGTGTCAGTCACAAAGGTGGATTTTTTGTCAGCTTCATGCAGTAAACTTTTAAATACTCCTCCTAGGGGATTCATGCAATTGAGACCAGACTTGGCCAACATGGTGCAGAGATATTGCAGATGCGAAATTGCGAACGGATTTTTGATATCTCAAACACTGTTCTCATGGTAACGTGTCAAACTTTACTTTCTTTTTCAGGCATATTTAAGTCTTTTGGCGTGCTTAGATTAACTTGAAATTTGACACATACATCACATTTGTCGGCTGTTAAGTGTGGACAAAAAGGTCAGACAAAGGTGTGTCTCTTAAGTGGCTCACTAGCGCCCCCGTTTGTCTAAAATGTGGGGTTTCATTTACCTACAGTCCCCAAATGGGTCAGTAACAACATAAAATAGTCCACTGATATTTACCCACTTGATGCACTTGCCCACCGTGCAGTGTTTTCTGGAAGGCACCGTATAGCGATGAACAAACGTGCGAAGGCCCGTCATCGCTGCTTGCAGCTATATTTTTATTTGTTCTTTATTTTTTTTTTTATTATTTTTGAATAAGACAAATAAAAATAATTGTGATTATTGTGTATAATTTGTATTTTTATCAGAAATAAAATCCATTTATTATACTTATTATTATTATTATTATTATTATTATTTTGATACTTATTATTATACTTATTATTTCTTCTTCTTCTTCTTATTGTTGTTGTTGTTGTTATTGTTGTTGTTATTATTATTCATTCGTTACATTTCACCAAAAGAGAAAAAAGGCTTTCTATATTTTTTTTATTTCTTCATGTATTATTTATTTCTTCATTGTTTTTGTGTTTTTATTTATTTTTATCCTAACCCAGCTAAAACATTTTTTATTTGTATTTATTATTTATTTGTTATTTGTAGCTGCACTATTGTAAGAGCTGCTGTTGTAGACAAACGTCTCTGACCAATCAGAATTAACAATTCATTGGACACCGTGAATAGGGCGTGGCTTCGGACATTTGATCGATTGATGTTGTACTTTTAATAATCTGCACCCGTTGTTAAACCGACATTAAAGTAAAATATACCTGTAAAATGTCAGATTTAAAGGCAAACAGGAAGTAAAGGAGGTTAATCCCTGACATTTGCCATTGACGCGTGCCGTTTGACGCGCAACGTGCTGGCTTTGATCACACCGACCGCGTGAGCTCTCGCGCGCTCTCTGTCTTGTCTCGAGACGCAACATCATCGCAGTGTGATGGCGGAGTGATTTGTCCTCGAGCCCAAACCGGTCCCTCCCTTCTTTGTCAGAGAGACAGAGAGAGAAAGAGAGAGAGAGAGAGGAGGAGAGAAGAAGCCGCTCGTGACGCTGAAATGTACCGGAGAAGCGGGAGAGAAAAAATCTAAATACAAGACAGAAGAACAGACGACATACAATTACATCACCGACAGAGAACCGAGTCAATCCGGGTACCGGGTGCAGTGATGGTTACGGTGTGACTCGACCCGATATTTACACCGATAATGCGCGCGTAATAACAGATGTTAAAGGGGGAGGAAGCGGAGCTCAGCATCATCGTCATCCCTCGTGACCGGTGGAGACTGACGTGATGTGATCGGAACGTGAGCGAGACGCCGCCGTTATGGCCGAGGAGGCGGATGTAGAGGCGGATGCAGGTGCTATCGGCTGCACGGACAAGTATGAGGAGTACGAGTGCAAGATCTGCTACAACTACTTTGACGTGGACCGGCGCGCGCCTAAGATCCTCGAGTGCCTGCACACGTTCTGTGAGGAGTGTCTGCACGCGCTGCACCTGCGTGAGGAGCGGCCGTGGCGCGTCACGTGCCCTGTGTGCCGCCACCGCACGCCCGTGCCGGATTACCGGATACGCAACTTGCCCAACAACACCAAGGTCACGGAGGAGTTCCCGTTGCGCGTGGACGTGGATGTCGACCCCGTGCCGCAGGACGCGCTGCCGCCGCACCCGCCGCCGTTGCATCCAGCGCTTGCGGTCCTGCGGCGCGACGAGGCGTCCGGACCGAGTCGCCACGCGCACGCGACCCCGTCCACCACGGCTTCCACGGCCACCATGACGCTCTCGCAGGACTCGGTGGTGTCGCGCCGTGAGAGCTGCCATGAGGGCTGTTGCAGGCGGCTCGCGCTCACAGCGGGCTGCGCGTGCGTCGCGTTCTCGTTCGTGGCCATGCTCGCGCTGCTCTTCGCCGGCCTTGTGTTCGTGCACGGAAACTCCGGGGACCGGCCGCCGTCTCCCGCCGGTCCCGTGTGCCTGTCGGTCGCGAGCGTCCTCGCCATGGTATCCGTGGTGGTTACGTGGCTGCTCTGCTGGCTGAAATACAGACCGGAGCACGAGGCGACCGGCCGCGCCTCGGCAACGAGCAACAACAGCAGCCGGAGAAACGCCTAAGCTCTGTGTGTGTATGTGGGTGGGTTTGTGGTCGTGTATATGTGCGCGCGCGCGTGGACGTGTGTTATTGTCGCTCACGTGTATTATTACTCTTTCCTCATGATTCATTAGAGCTGATGGACTTTTACTATTATTCCTCCCTATGCACTTAAACACGACTGACAATCTCTTTCTCTCCCTTTCCACACACACACACACACACACACACAAATTCTGGGACAGATGTGCGCACGTTCTGAGTCCCACATCACACATTTTTGACCAGTGCTACATTTATATATGAGAAATCAACCTGATCCATAAATGACTAAGCCATTACACAAGACTAAAGAATCATTTAGGAATCAATCACAAACGATTCAAGATGTTTAAAGCATCTCTGAAAGTAAAGAATTATTGTTTCATTTGTTTTTTTATATCCATACCAACGAACACTAATTGGCTTCATCACTAATATTAGCAAGTCAAAGTTTTCTGCTTCAGTGTTTCCAGGTCTCACATAATTCAACATATTTATAGAGATCAGATCAATTCTGCTTATATTTTTTATTCCCAAACCTTTTTTTATTATTACTCTTAAGAACATTTAATATCTGAATAGCTGAATTATTTTTGGTCAAATTGTGATTTTTTTTTTCCATTTAAAATTGAGATTTTTGTGATTTTTTTACAGACTGATAATATAAATATAAAAGATAAATACATTAATGGCAGTGTAAAAGCTGTTAGGGTGGCAATGTAGAAATACCAACTGTATTTTCTCTACATTAGCTTTTAAAGCTATTTATGATGCTAATTTTTTTTAACGCTGAGGAATTGTCGAAGTTTTTAGATCGTTCTTAAATCTTTCGGTACGTCGGAACGCTTTTAACCCTTTAATCTTCCCCTCACCTTCTCAGAACAGATTCAGTTTGTTTGTATAAAATTTGTGTGATACTATTTCTCTCGAAATTAGGGTTAAAACATTCAGGGGGACTTTAAAATCAGCACTGACGATGACGTGACGGTTTTGGGGCCAAAGTTAGCTGAAAATACACTGCATGTAATAATAGTTTTGTAATAGTAATAATAGTAACGCACACACTCACACTCACTCACACACACTCACTCACTCACACACACACTCACTCAAACTCACTCACACACACACACACACACAATTACTCACACACACTCACACCAAGAATAGAATTAAGACCTTAGACCATATTAATGCACTTAATTTTATTATTTAAAGTTTATTAAATAAAACACACTCTGTAGTGCACTATACTTTCCATTTGGGATTCATCCCGGTGAACAGTTTCAGTAACTGCCTTTCTCTTAAACCATGTACAGTATTCTCTCTCTCTCTCTCTCTCTCTCTCTCTCTCTCTCTCTCTCTCTCTCTCACTCTCTCTCACTCACTCACTCACTCACTCATTACACACATTTCCTGTATATATTCTGCCTTACTGTGTGTTCTGTAGATATTAGACTGTGTGTGTGTGTGTGTGAGTGTTTGTGTCCTACTCATGGGTCTGTATGTACATATGATAACAACTTCCTCTCTTTACACACCTGAGCGTTAAGACGATTAAAACACTGAGACATGAAGCCTTTATTTTTTGGGTCTTTCCTATAGACATACTTGTCACGATGATGTGAGTGGAGAGGTGCCAATACTTTGTGCAGAGAGAACAGTAAGTGATTGTATTTGTACAGTGAGTGATAAGGAAGGTGATAAATCTGATCCTAACTGGCATGTAGAGTCGCGAGTGCAGTTATTACAGGTTTTTTTTTCATGTTATTATTAAACATTTAAATGTTAACTAAATTAAAAACACACGCAATTAATCGTAAATATCAGTAAAGTGTTGGGATGAAGTTGTATCAGCTCGTGATATATTTTATGACAAGCTGATTTTGTGGTGTTATGCAAGTATTTAAAACATGGAAGTCAAGTTTTCGTGTTTGCTCTTGCTCGCCCTCTAGTGGACAGATTCGGTTACTGACCTGAACTTCAGCCAATCAACTAATTATTACAAATTCACCATGTAGT
Source organism: Tachysurus vachellii (assembly GCF_030014155.1). Lineage (NCBI taxonomy): Eukaryota > Metazoa > Chordata > Actinopteri > Siluriformes > Bagridae > Tachysurus > Tachysurus vachellii. Next base: position 1,926,822 of record NC_083474.1, read on the forward strand.
AGGGTAATAATACTGGCTGATATGTGGTGTACAAAATGCCCAAACTTCCTGTAGCTGCTTTCTAAATCAATTAATTTATCTGGGAATGTTTAATTCCGCAAAAATACCGTCGATTAGTTACAAAACGGACGAGTGTTTAATTCCTTCCCTCATATTTAGCCGAATAAGCTCGAATAACAGTCTGTACGCAGAAAAGAAAGACGGCCAAAAAACGAATCGATAGAAAAATAGTTTAATAAAATTAACGGTGAGATTCCACACAGTCTGAACTCCAAAATATACAAATCCTTCAAAAACAGGAACAGAAGGTTGAGATCATATTTTACACAAATATTCTGAACAAATAATAAACAGTCTGAGATCACACCCTCTATCTCACGATGCATTATGGGTAATCTTTTTTTACAGTTTATTATGGGATGCTGTGACTCCATCACTATAGCTTGATTACGAGGAAGAAAAAGTTCCGGATAAAACCGTCCGATTTTACAGATTTAGAAAAAAATGAAAAATTGCTCTGCAAACATTGAGGATCAATGAACAAAGATCAGAACAGAACAGTCCTGAGGTCAGAACCTCACGTCCACCTTTATTCGTCTGTTACGTCGGTTTCATATTCGACATCCGGTTGTTGGAAAAATTCGCAGGAAATCTGGAGTTGTTGGGAAACAACGAGTACGTTTCGTGGACTGTTACATATTTGTGTCATTTTTCATAATGACGGTTTTTGTGCGAAGACTTTATGGTTTTTTTTAAATTCATAGATTTCCTTAAAATAAATTTTTGCAGATTTTCTTTTGGAAGACATTTTGGAAATGTTCCAATTTTTTCCATTTGGTACGAGATGTTTGGGAAGAAAAAAATTATGGAGCTTTTATTTTGTCTGTAAATTCGAAAGCAATTCATGTCTTTAAAAATAGAACTTCAACTGTTTTTATTTTAAATTCACTTTTATGGTAAGAATTCCACTAGAAATTTTGGGCTTTACAGAATAATGGGACTCTTGGAGAATTTAAAAAAAAAGGAATAATTTTGTGAATTTTTTGGAAAATCCTGTAATATTTTGTAACTTGTTCTATACTTTTATTTAATAATTAAGAGATTTAAATAAATGTTTTTTTTTAATTTTCAGAAATTCAGAAGATCTTTTTTTCTCTTTTTTTGGGGTAAGGCTGACGTGAGATTTTGTTAGTCGTAGATGTTTTTTTGTTCAGTTTCTGAATTGTCCGTGCCCCCAGTGGCCTCCTCGGCTCCACCCGCCGCGCCTGAACGGAGGCTCCGGGCCGAACCACTCTGGTGGTCCTCTAGGAGGTCCACTGTCCATGTTCCTGAAAGGTCTGATGTTCCAGTGCTCAGCTTCCATGAAGCCCGGATGTGTAAATTCTCCAGCAGGATCTGGCATGGGCAACCTGACCCTTAAAGCAGGAGCCCTGGACAGGGTGGGAGGAGGCAGACGGAGTGGAGGATGCAGGATGTTGGGAAATGGAGGTATAAATGAAGGAGGAAGAGGAGGAGGACGGTTCAGAGGTAACGGTCTGGTCTGGCTCTGGGGGGCACTGACAGAGTCTTCTAACGAAGGAGCCACAGGATCAACTGTTGTTTAAAATAAAAACAGAAGAAAAAGATAAATACATAGAGAGTTAGATATCAAATCGGTCAAGCTTTTAACTTGCCCAGGAATAACGACAACAAACCGCACTTCTCCTCACTGGGACGCTACCCAGAGCTCGACAATACAACAATACAACACAATTTTTGGTCCAACAAAGATCTTGTACCTGTCAGGGTGTTCGTGCGCTCCAAGGCAGACTCCATGCTTACAGCAGACACCTGAGGTGAAAAAAAAAACATCAAGTTTAATCAATGCCACAAGGACAGAACACAGGAGTAAATGTAATGCAAGGAACAAGAACGTGCAGAGGTTGGAAATAATAAACAAAACATGGAGGTTAAATGTTCACCACAGACGTCACGGTGTTACCGCGAGCGAGAACGACGTTGGACACCAAAACGAGACCCGACGTCTGGATGGAACGTGACTGTGAGGTTTATTTATAAAATCAGCACCAAAAACAAGGGAAAGGTCAAACACAGAACTTCACAAAGTGATAAAACACAAGAAGACCAAACATGAAGGATCAGTGAGGTTTGGGTTTCACGGCCGAACGGTTCGGTGTGTTACTGGCTAAATTATGGCTTTAGGACGAGTCGCTCGGTGTCTTTAAATTTCTGAATATTTATTAAAAGCTGAAATTTCTCCACGCTAAAAGATTCACTTCAACATTAAGAGTAACAGAGTCTAGGTTTGTACCGGGTCTGAGAGGCCAGTGGAGTGTGTAGATAGGAAGTGTTCGATGGGTGACGAAGTAGTTCACAGGAGAGAATTTCAGTCCACAGGGGGTCAATATTTAAGATCCGATAAAACAAAAGTAAACATTAAACATTAAAACCGTTCACAGGTGACGTGAGTGATGGTGATCAGGTTCCAGTGGCACGTGATAATCAAGGACAGAGAATTATATACAGGACAAATTGTGATGTTTTGTGATGTACGGTGCCCTGCGATGGGTTGGCACTCCGTCCAGGGTGTATCCTGCCTTGATGCCCGATGACGCCTGAGATAGGCACAGGCTCCCCGTGACCCGAGGTAGTTCGGATAAGCGGTAGAAGATGAGAACATGGGAACAGAAGCAGGGTTTAATACACTATGAAGCTTTATAGCGATTCCCACGTACCAAAGAAAGTACATTTACAACCTGATTACAGAACATCAGCCTTGTGGACCATCAGTTCTTCACCCTTATAGTTACTGTTAATATGCAGATTAATAACCGAATCTCATTACCATATAATTCCAGTCGTGTGTTAATTAATACTGCGGACATTTTGGAAGAATGACATCATCAAATTTTTGTAACTGAGAAGTTGGATCTGCCTGGTTAAAGAGGAACTATTCATTTATTCAGACTCATTTATTCTACACTGAATGTTTTATTCTGGAACTGAATACAGGATCTGGATTTTCAGGAGAAAGTTCCAGCTTTAAGAGCATCAGTGAGTCGGAGCTCAAACACACCATCGACTTTTATCATTATATATGATCAAATATTTAACTGTGTGCTCTGCTAGCTAGCTCACACACACACACACACACACTCTGTCTCACACACACACACTCTCTGTCTCACACACACACACTGTCTCTGTCTCACACACACTCTCTGTCTCTGTCTCACACACACTCTCTGTCTCTGTCTCACACACACTCTCTGTCTCTGTCTCACACACACTCTCTGTCTCTGTCTCACACACACTCTCTGTCTCTGTCTCACACACACTCTCTGTCTCTGTCTCACACACACTCTCTGTCTCTGTCTCACACACACTCTCTGTCTCTGTCTCACACACACTCTCTGTCTCTGTCTCACACACACTCTCTGTCTCTGTCTCACACACTCTCTGTCTCTGTCTCACACACTCTCTGTCTCTGTCTCACACACTCTCTGTCTCTGTCTCACACACACTCTCTGTCTCTGTCTCACACACACTCTCTGTCTCTGTCTCACACACACTCTCTGTCTCTGTCTCACACACACTCTCTGTCTCTGTCTCACACACACACACTCTCTGTCTCACACACACACTCTCTGTCTCACACACACACTCTCTGTCTGTCTCACACACACACTCTCTGTCTGTCTCACACACACACTCTCTGTCTGTCTCACACACACACTCTCTGTCTGTCTCACACACACACTCTCTGTCTGTCTCACACACACTCTCTGTCTGTCTCACACACACACTCTCTGTCTGTCTCACACACACACTCTCTGTCTGTCTCACACACACACTCTCTGTCTGTCTCACACACACACTCTCTGTCTGTCTCACACACACACACTCTGTCTGTCTCACACACACACACTCTGTCTGTCTCCCACACACACTCTCTGTCTCCCACACACACTCTCTGTCTCACACACACACTCTCTGTCTCACACACACACTCTCTGTCTCACACACACACTCTCTGTCTCACACACACACTCTCTGTCTCACACACACACTCTCTGTCTCACACACACACTCTCTGTCTCACACACACACTCTCTGTCTCACACACACACTCTCTGTCTCACACACACACTCTCTGTCTCACACACACACACTCTCTCTGTCTCACACACACACACACACTCTCTCTGTCTCACACACACTCTCTGTCTCTGTCTCACACACACTCTGTCTCACACACACTCTCTGTCTCTGTCTCACACACTCTCTGTCTCTGTCTCACACACTCTCTGTCTCTGTCTCACACACTCTCTGTCTCTGTCTCACACACTCTCTGTCTCTGTCTCACACACTCTCTGTCTCTGTCTCACACACTCTCTGTCTCTGTCTCACACACTCTCTGTCTCTGTCTCACACACTCTCTGTCTCTGTCTCACACACTCTCTGTCTCTGTCTCACACACTCTCTGTCTCTGTCTCACACACTCTCTGTCTCTGTCTCACACACTCTCTGTCTCTGTCTCACACACTCTCTGTCTCTGTCTCACACACTCTCTGTCTCTGTCTCACACACTCTCTGTCTCTGTCTCACACACTCTCTGTCTCTGTCTCACACACACACTCTCTCTCTGTCTCACACACACACTCTCTCTCTGTCTCACACACACACTCTCTCTCTGTCTCACACACACACTCTCTCTCTGTCTCACACACACACTCTCTGTCTCACACACACACTCTGTCTCACACACACACTCTGTCTCACACACACTCTCTGTCTCACACACACTCTCTGTCTCACACACACTCTCTGTCTCACACACACTCTCTCTGTCTCACACACACACTCTGTCTCACGCACACACACTCTGTCTCTGTCTCACACACACACACTCTCTCTGTCTCACACACACACACACACTCTCTCTCTGTCTCACACACACACACTCTCTCTCTGTCTCACACACACACACTCTCTCTCTGTCTCACACACACACACTCTCTCTCTGTCTCACACACACACACTCTCTCTCTGTCTCACACACACACACTCTCTCTCTGTCTCACACACACACTCTCTCTCTCTGTCTCTCACACACACACTCTCTCTCTGTCTCACACACACACTCTCTCTCTGTCTCACACACACTCTCTCTCTCTGTCTCACACACACACTCTCTCTGTCTCACACACACACTCTCTCTCTGTCTCACACACACACTCTCTGTCTCACACACACACTCTCTGTCTCACACACTCTCTCTCTGTCTCACACACACACACTCTCTCTCTGTCTCACACACACACTCTCTCTCTGTCTCACACACACACTCTCTCTCTGTCTCACACACACACTCTCTCTGTCTCACACACACTCTCTGTCTCACACACACTCTCTGTCTCACACACACTCTCTGTCTCACACACACTCTCTGTCTCACACACACTCTCTGTCTCACACACACTCTCTGTCTCACACACACTCTCTGTCTCACACACACTCTCTGTCTCACACACACTCTCTGTCTCACACACACTCTCTCTGTCTCACACACTCTCTGTCTCACTCACACACACTCTGTCTCACGCACACACTCACTCTCTGTCTCACACACACACTCACTCTCTGTCTCACACACACACTCACTCTCTGTCTCACACACACACTCACTCTCTGTCTCACACACACACTCACTCTCTGTCTCACACACACACTCACTCTCTGTCTCACACACACACTCACTCTCTGTCTCACACACACACACACACTCACTCTCTGTCTCACACACACACACACACACTCACTCTCTGTCTCACACACACACACACTCACTCTCTGTCTCACACACACACTCACTCTCTGTCTCACACACACACTCACTCTCTGTCTCACACACACACTCACTCTCTGTCTCACACACACACTCACTCTGTCTCACACACACACTCACACTCTCTGTCTCACACACACACTCACTCTCTGTCTCTCACACACACACTCTCTCTGTCTCACACACACACACACACACACACTCTTCCTCTTTTTTATATATAAACTCTGGTATTAGACAGAACTTGGATCCATTTACCAAACTTTGTGTCTTCCATTTGTATTTCTCTCTTTTTTTTAACACTAGAACAGTAAACTGTACGCTTGCGGTTTATGATAAATGATCCCACGCTGCTTGTTTAAAAATCAGTTTATATAAAAATAGATTCACTGATGGAAATAAATCACTATTTAAAGAGCTTAAATGAACGGAGGTAAAAAAAAATACCTTATTAAAGCTCAAATCTTATTGGTCACAGAGTGTAAATTACATAAGCAGCACAAAGTGCACTTCAGATGTCTGGGGGAAAAAAGCGTCTTTTTATTCAATTTAATTTACTTTATATATGTTTATATATTATGTATATATATTTTTTTCAAAGCAGCCTCTAATTCCTGCAGAAGCAGAATGTGGGTTTATTTTGGTCAAGTATTTAGTCACTGTTTACCGTCTTACCGAAGATCACGTCACTTCGAACAAAAACTTCAAGCTTTTATGACAGCGCTACTAAAAAATTCCTCATTTTTAGGGAATTTGAATAAACGCGTCAAATGTAACTAAAGAAAAATTCTACATTCTAGAATTTATTTCTATCTTACTATCTTTATCTAGAATCTCCATTTTACTTTCTAAATTGTACACAGAACAGTTTGATGTAGGAGACTGAAACCCACCCACAGAAATCCCACACATTCAACGCTCCGGTTTACTTCCTGTCACTTGTGGAGCTAACAGCAGCCCTCAGGGACATTTCACTTGCTTTATCTTTTCAGTTTCTGGAGGAACCTCCTGCAGATTCAGCTGTAAACCTGCAGTAGAGTCACGTCGGGGTTACTACGGGTTGTGTCTAAAATTAAAAAAGTGACAGAGAAGGAAGGCATAAAATCAGTGACCAGCTAGAATCCAGGTGTGTGTGTGTGTGTGTGTGTGTGTGTGTATCGTTGTTCCATCCTTGGTCTCTGTGCCCTGAACAAAGCAGAAACATTAAACACAACCACGACGACAGACAAAACAAAACTGTGGAATGAAAACGTCTCCTAAATCCTGAGATGAAGTGATGACGAGGCAGCGTAAGTGGAACCTGATCAGAATTTTCGCAGGAAATTGTGTGCATTCTCCTCTACGTCGGGCAAGGATCGATTAAACAATAAAAAATTAATAAACATCATACGACCAAAAACAAAATCAACAATCATTCACACTACTTGTTTCCCTCTCTTTCGAAGATAGCAAGAGCAAAACAACCAACCAGCATCTTGTCATGTTCATGATAATCTGAAACTCTTGAGGATTTTCATGCGGCGGAAAACATCGTGATCGTGAGAAAGCCTCGGCACTGAAGACGCCATCCGTAAATAACAATCCCACCGAAAAACTTCATTATGTTCAACTTCAAAAATTAACAAATTCTATTTGTATATTTAAATAATTAAATAAATACGCAGCCCAAATCATAGACCGAAGACTTCTACACTATTCTACACAGAGGGCGGGGCTAAGAGCGACACGCTGTTGGACAAGACGCCTTACAAATGCCTTTCACATTGTGTAAGCTAGTTTCCACTAATTAAAAAAACCCACTGTATTTCACTTAAGCTACGTGAGTTTGATGTCATTCGACATTGTCTGAGAAACTGATAATACGTGTGGTTAGTTAATAAAAAAAAATAAAAAAAAATTTCTACATTCATACAATAGAATTTGAAATACACAGTGCATAGTGTGTGTGTAGTGGGTCATGTGGAACGCAGCTCTAGATTGTCTCGAGATTAAGTACGACGTCCACCGTACAAGTGCCTGTGAACGAGATGCTACCATAGCAACGACAACGCATTAATACAAAAACGCAAATTTACTCTGCAAATTACTTATAAATATAATAAAATCAATTCTACCAAAATAACAAGCACTGTTTTTTTATATATTAAAATAATCCACATTTTTATTTTATAGGATTAGTAAAGATACTGATCCAATAGAGAACTAGTCAATAACCTTCTGACCAATCAAACGGATCTCTCCAAAAAGTTGTTTTTCACAAACAGCAGACAAAAGTGCCAGAATCGCAGCTCCACTCTTCCCCTCAAAGTTCTGATGGAACGTGGAACAAAATGCCACCAAGCCACACTGCGTCCTGCGTTTCCCGTCAAAGCCGAACTAGAAAAGCCTCATCCCGTATGTCTGAGATGCTAAATGTTCAAAAGTGTTAGTGAGTAATACATATCAGTAATAAACGTTAGCTAGCTGGGGATCATCACGTCTGATCCGTCGTGCTAACTCGATAAAACTCTCGTTTTTAGACGTGGAATAAATGTTTACGATGATTTACAAGATGTTGGATAGATTCCTTCCTAACATCTTCACATCTGTATTTTAGTCGATATTAAACACAAACTCTGAAGCGTTCCTTAAATACTTTTAGTTGTGTACAGAAATCCGGTCCTAGATTTAGATCCCTGATGACCGGTGGGGAGGAAAAATAAAGATTTACCTGTTCAGAGCCTGCTTGCTTGTGAGAAATACGAAAAACGGTAGGTTGAAGATAAAATCCGGACGATTCCGTAGTCGCTTGTAATCGTGAAGCCGGAGAAAGGAAAAAGTGGGCGGGATTAACTTTCTCCTGTCAGTCAGTCAGTATGACGTTTGGATGAAGGTTTGCCGAGATGGAAATGAAGTACACACACTTCAGATCACTGCAGTTGTTCTAACGTTGACCCCAAACATTGCTCCACCTTGGGCATGGGCATAAGATTAGACTGAATTATTAAAATAAAGGCATATTTAGGATACATTTGACCTGGTGGGGGAAATCAAATCTCACTGCAGGCAATGCAATCGAATTGAGCGAATTCCTGAGAGTGACATCATCATAATAATAATAATAATAATAATAAAGTGTTTTATACAGTGTTTATTTGAGAGAATCGTGACTTGTCTCAGGACTTGTCACAGACCTCGGTATGATGGCATTCAGCAATGTAGAAACCGGGTCTCATGTATGTCACTCACGTACGTCACTCACGTACGTTTACTTATCTCCAGTAAGCACTTTATGTTTTAGGTTTGTAGTGGATCCAGGGTCGATCCCAGGAAACGCTGACAGTAAGGTAACGTAGTGTGGATAATGCTGGGCTGGATACCGGTCCATTACACACAGGAAACTATAGAAACTCACACTGGGAGAACATGTGAAACCCTATACACACCAAACTGGGGAGCGAGGAACCTCCTCTGCCCCACACCACCACCAGAAATCCATAATAATCTGATTATTCTGGTTTATAATGTGGTTTAATGGTGGTCGTGTTCACAAACCTCACTTCATGGCCATGTAATCAAATTTTCACACATAATTGTAAATCACATGATCAAGAACATCAAAAGAACATCGATGCTTCTTTGTGAAAGACAGGAAATGTGTAATGGAACAAATGACTGAATTCAAAATCATTTAGATTTACTTGTTTTGAGTTGTTTGGATCGACGAATCGGTTCTTGAACACTTGAAACCAAAAGAACGAAGGGTTTTGCCGAACATAATAAACAACAAAGTACGTATTTAAGAGTTTAAGCTTATATTCAGTGACTGTAAAGTAATAAACACTTTAATTGTATTAATTATGATGATTAAAAATCCGGAGACTTGTTTGAACTAACTTTTTTACAGACATTCAGGATTTGAAAGGAAAGTAAAGTGAATTATAAGTTCTCATGTTTCTTATTTCTTTAAACACACACACACACAGGTGATGGCTAAAGGGGGAAAAAAACCCACCACTAGTGGCTTACCATCTCTTTGGTGCCTTCAAGCAGGTGGTGAGGAATATTCAGTGTTAAAGGTCCCAGCTGTTTGAGTACATGATCCTGAACCTCAGTTTGTTGTCCAAGATGTTCCTCGTGTTTGTTCGAAAGCAAACCATCACCAGCTCCAGCACAGAAATGAATGATTATTTCTCGAGCAACATTAACCATCGTTAGACCTTGGAGAAAACCTGTGCCAGATCAGCGGTCATGCAATGAAGTGGTTGATCATGGTGATAAGCGGGCATGGACTGTTAGGGTCCAAGTATCATCTTTACATAGCTATGGACGCAAAGATCCAAAAACTTACCCAGAAGGCTTTGGTGTAACCTGATGATGCATCTGTACAATATCAGAACAGTATCTCCTGCTGAAGCTGATCATTGATTAATGTTCCTGAAGTGTATTTTTCATGCTATATTTGCCCGCTTGTTTGCAACAGATACGATCCTCAGAGGTTCAAAGAAGCTGATGCGTTCATTTCCTGCATCCTGTTTGCTTCCCTTCTTACACGTCCCTGTACCGGCACTGAGCGCTAGGATTATCCGAGTTGTTCTCCAGTGTGAGCGAGTGTGTGGTTACCTTGCATCACGGAGTTCCCTAAGGCACTGCAAAGAATCCGTGGCTTACGAGAGTCCTCGTGATAACCTTTTTACAGTTTGTCGTAGAAAAGGTTTTCCACTCGAATGCTTGGATGAAAAACACAGCAAGAGGTTCGTGCTTCGTCTTTACCCAACACTCTACACCATGCAGAAGGCTTTCATCAAACTAAATGCTAGAATTCCTAGTCTCAACTCTAGTGAGTCTTTACTCTCATTTCCCATTTACCAAATTCCACAAAATATGAGAAGATTTGAGCTGTAATGCATCAGCAAGGTTTCATAAACCCCATATCCATAAAGGATCTTTTACTCCATTTCAACCAGAGCAATTTGCAAGTTACACTCTTTTTAGGTATACCATGTGTTAGCTTTGATCGGTTTATACGTCGTATGACGTTAAGGCCGTGTTGGTGCAGGGTTTCACGCCACAGGAGCCACACCTGATTCCACCTGGTTAATCAGAGGAGCTTGGCTCTTTATGTCCACTTGGACTTAATGGTGGTCCGGGGTTGTGTTTACAGTCGAAGTGTAGACCTAGAGTTAAGGTTTTACAGTTATGTCTACGATCTAAGGGTTAAGGGTTTCAGGTTGAGTTCTAGGGTTAAAGGTGGGGTCTCCGTTGTTTGAGAAATGCTTCGGAAAACTGCGTCGGGCCGCCAAACAAAACAAAAATCAAAACAAACGTGTAGCCAATGAGCAGAAAGGGGCGTGTCTTGTCAATATGGGCGGAGAGAGTGTTCAGTGCGCATGTGTGACATTAGCAGAAAGAGGTTTTAACATTGACATGGAGGATAAAAACAAAGAAAGCGAAGAAAGGCTTACGATAAGGTAAGAAGTAGGACGTGTTAATATAGGATCAGCTTTCCAGCGCTGGAGAGAACTGAAGGAGCAGGAAGGCCTGCGATGGGACGCCGAGGCGCTTTTTTCCTTCTCGATAGGTGAGTAACGTTGGTTTTACTTTGTTACACAGAACTAATATATGTCTTTGTCCTTTACATGATTATGCTTGTGTGTCATTTTTGCTTGTTTGTTTATCTACAATCGTATTGTTCTTCCCTTCAGCTATGATAAAGACACATTTCTTTCCATTAGTTGCCTGGGTTACGAATGTATGTGTGGGCGGAGCTATCAATACAGGGGTGGGACCCGTTCGGGTTAGGGGCGTGTTTGTTTTGGTGATTTCAAATGTCAACATTGGCTTTCAAACAACGGAGACCCCACCTTTAAGGTTTGCCAGGATAAGACTGGTTATAGTCGGTATAAACATTAAGAATACAAAACATTTCTCGTGACACAAATTTGTGCGTTTTTTTTGTAACAAAAGAAAGAAAGAGACCACAAAACACAACGTCCTCTGTGTTTAGACTTTCTTGTGGTGGAAAACAGACAAATCCCTGAAACTGGCACCACCGCAAATGCATATGGATACAAATAATAAAATAAATCACTTCGGGTGTCTGATGTGAGAACGCGGACGACAAACCGACCAAATCACGATGCTTTGTTAATGACTTGTTTGTGAAATTGAATTCATCGTGTGCTTTAACCAGAAAAGCGCTAAAACTATACAAGCTCATGTTTTGGTGCAAAACCATCAACCAAGATTTTCTGCATTCAAAATAATGTTTAGGTTGAGTACAAAATGGCTGAAACAGGAACCCAAAACTGAACACCAAGGATGGTGAACTTACCTGCAAATGGTACAAAGGAGCGTTTTGGTCTTTATTCTGTGCTGGGAAAATTCTTATCATGGTGCTGCAAAAAGGAGAGGCAGCACTTGCCCTATACATCACAACTCTAATGGGTGGAATAACAAAAAGCAAACTAAAACATTTCTTCATATGAAGAAACAAATAAACCTCTTTAACTAACACTACGCCTTTGGCTACAAACATCAGATCTGGGTCTCTGGTGAGGTCAATAAAGAACATTTTCAGTGACACAATCTGTCATTACTTACTAGTACAAATAATGGAGAAAAAAAGTAGGTTAGGTTAAGGTGTTGAACTACTGATCGAAAAGGTTGCGAGTTTGGATCCCAGGTCTAACAAGCTGCCACTGCTGGGCCCCTGAGCAAGGCCCTTAACTTTCAAGTGCTCAGTTGAATAAAATGATTAGTCGCTATGGATAAGAATGTCTGCCAAATGCTGTAAATGTAATCAATCATGGTTTAAAAGACATTGTCTCAGGTTCATTAATATCCCCAGTACTTCCAGTCTGGAATGTTTTGTATTGCACCTGTCAGTCATTTTAGCCGTGTTCAGGACACCCATTCACCTCATTTTTAAACAGAAGTTGCATATTTTGGGGCAGTTTGGGGGCAGGTTTATAACTGACCGTTATCGAGATCTTCCCCATCCCACAAACCTTACCTAATGCATCTTTAATGCTAGTTAACTACCTAGTAACCAGGTAATTAGTAGTAAAACTTGTAAAGAGGTCTTTAATTAGAAGGTTGCAACAAATTATTACAAGGTTGAAGACAGATCTTCTGCAGTAGTTAAGTGGTGTAATAGTAGTTTATCGTTTTGGATGAAAAGGTTGAAGGATGTGCTTTTTAATTGAAACAGACCGCCGTTAGGTTGCTCGTGCCCTCTGCAGCCCAAGTTAATGACCACTACATACGATCCTCAATGAATTTCAGTTTCAAAAAACCCACCTGCTTCAAAGTTCCAGTGATTTCCTCTGAAAATGTTGGTGAGCTCTTGTAGTCACCGTTTCTCTTCAAGTGACGCACCGAGCCACGTGATGATCACTTCATTACAAAATGTCAAGTGATTCCTGATCCTTTCCCGATCGTTATACTGCTCATGGAGGCAGTTCTTTAGCTCAGAGCTGGAAAGTGAGCTTAGTGTTAAGATGTAGGACGGTCAGAAAGAGTAATTAATAAAAGACCCTAAAACTTTGTGCCAACATTGGATTCTGCAGCACAGTTTGGATTAGCTTGTGATCTGTTCTGCAGATACTTAGATCAGATTCTTCTTCACCTTAAGGGCTTTTTACACCTGGTCACTTCATGCGTTTTCTGTGATCCGATAGCTATCCGATGGTAAAAAGACCAGGTCTAAATGCCCACGGAAAAGTTTTTCAAACCACTTCAGGAGGTGGTCTGGGACACGTTTCAGATGAAACTGGACAGGTGTAAAACTGGACAGGTGTTCAAGCCACATACATCAGCGCTATACTCCTCCCAAACGGAAGTACGTCACTCGCAGGTGATCTTTCACCTAGGCGTCTCGTCGGGTCTTAAAATGCGCTGCTGCTGCCAGCGAAAATGCAGCAAACAGTAAATGCTGTTTTTTGTAGCATAACCGTCGTAAGTCTTCTTTAGATTGCATTCTGAAAACCGCACACACCAAAGCGTGTTCCGTTTCAATTACCCTGGAAATGAGGTCAAATATGTTTGCATTTTGGGCGGGAGTAGAAAGATCGGATCGATATCCGATTCGCCGAGACGCGTTTATGTGGCCTAATGTAAATGGAACAGTTTTAACAAATCAGATAGCTATCGGATCAGAGACAACACATGAATTGACCAGGAGTAAAAAGGCCCTTAGATCCGTATTCTGCTTTAACAGATCTACGAATGAATTAGATTCTAACCTAGTGTTTGACAATTATATTGTATATAATTTTTTTTTAAACTGCCCATTTACAACTGACATTTAGGGTCTTGTATGTTATGGCATAACTGTTCTCAAAAAGCAACTCTGATGGACCTGGAGCTGCTCACGGTTCACAGCACAACCGTAGTTCAGACACTCTACAAAGGCGAGCGATATGGAAGCGTTAAGAGGGAGAACGTTCCTGCTGGTCTGAGAAGACTGCCGATTTCAGTCTGAGCGCTCTGAGAACACCGTTCCTAAAGCCTCTTGATTGCCTTCATAAATGTTTTCTTTATCGGGCCACTAACGTCTGGTGGATGCCTTCTCTAGACACCATCGGGGATTTTTTTTATAACCAAATCCTGACATTCACAGTCATTTTCAACCTTTTCATGATACGTTCTTCATCTTCATGATGCTCTATGTTCTGGCATGTTCTCCAACACAGAGGAAAAGATTGTGGGACCATTTGCAGACAGGTTAACTAAATCATTTCACCTGATAAGACTTCTACTTATGTAGATTCGAGGCATGTAAATCTAAACCGAGTCCGTTTCAGCTCCGTCTTTAAACGCTGCAAAATGTAGAAATGTTCAAGTGAGGTGAATATTTATGGAATACATATGCACATACACAGACTACTTAATGGTTCATGGATTCACCGACTTACAACCGCTACCACATCATACCTCCGCTGAGAATAACAGCCTCTCACTTGTGCTCCATATCCATTGATGAACAGGGATGTTTGGGGTGAAAAATCGGGCTACTCGTAAATGCAGACCTACACCGAGTGGTAGTCTATGGACTGCGTTTTGATCTCCACAGTTTGAAAATAATCGTTTCAACGATTTCTTGGTTCTGAGAAAGTTTGTAGACGATAATATTGAACTTTTTTCCATGTGGCCCTTTAACCGTGGCGAACAGAATAACGACCAAACCAGGAGAAATCAACAGTCGTGATGCTAACCTTTTTTTATTTTATTATTATTAAAGTTCCAAGACTGACATTAAACCACCTGAGGTGTTGACGGTAGCCATGCATTGTACAAAAAAGCTATAAAGTGCTGAAACGCTCTGTGCGATGCAAAATGACACAATGGTTTTAAACGAAGGTGAACACTTTACCTCCAGAAGAAAGTGAACGAAAAGAGTAGGAAAGGTTTGATCAGATACTCCATTAAGACCTTTTACCTGTGACACGACTGCAGCTCCGCCTTCACGCTCTTGTTTGGGTCGGTCTCCGCCGTCTCCGACGGGTTTAACGAGCTCGCCGATCATCGGGGCCCACTCTACATTAGTGATCAACAACTCCAATAAATAAAACGGCAAGAATCGGCTATGAATTGTACAAATACTTCCCTGTTAAACACAGATCTTCAAGGTCGAGACACGTTATAATGGGTAGGATGCTGAATCCCAAATGGGTCCCTAGGTCACACTTTATATACGCTATACATATACAGGAAATAAATGGGGCGTGGCTCCTTACTGAACAGTGTACACAGAGCAGAAGTTCAGTAATTACCCTATGTAGTGAATATGACTTCTCACAATCAGCTCATAATGGTGCCGTGACCCAACACTTAATGCACTGTGCATGGGAAAATGAGACGAGGCTTTTTTATCTTTCGGCAATGTGTGCTTGAATGTTTGCGTGTGTGTACCTGGTTTGAGTGTTTCCTGGTCGAGTACAGCTCCCTCCCGCAAAGACACTAACTCCGAGTCCTTCAGCTTCTCCCAGGGGACGTACGTCACGCCTAGGTCCATGTTCCAGTATTTCTTGAAGCGACCTCCAATACCTTTGTTCATCGCCCACGCAATCTGATCACACACACACACACACAAACAGGCTTGTACAAACCTGAAACTAATCAACATACCACAAAGAGTCATTATACGCCATATAGAAGTAAAACTATGCTGTGAACTGTGAAGCATGGTGATGGCAGCATAGTGCCATGTGATGATGAAGGAAGATTATCTAAAACAGTGGACTTCACTATTTTTTTCATGCGAGCCACACTGATAGGACAAAGTCAATAGAAGAGCCACTTTCACCGCAAAGTATGCCAAGTTATTCAGTCTTAAATAGCTTATCTGCTTAAATACAATGTACAATATTGCAATACAATAATATCTTAAAAATCATTCTTTATTATGCACCTGTCAAGGGTTCGATCCGTGAAGGACAAATAAAAATCAAACGGGATTGTTTGATAAGAAATCGATCCATTTTTTAGTCCGTGTGTACAGTAAACACAAGTTGTTAACTGGCATGAAACACAAACTAGCAGGCCGCCAAAAACTGGCTATTGCGCAGAACGCAGTGAGTCAGTGACGAGTCAAATAATATATAAATATATATTATTTGTAATAGAGCACATTCGTTTTTCTATGCTTCCCTGATTGTTTTTAATGTTATTTAAATGCAAAATAAATTTTAACCACATGATCATATCATCGTATTATTTACTGCCATGCGAGCCGCATATTAAAGCTTGGCGAGCTGCAGGAGGCTCACGAGCCGCGCAATGAGTAACACTGATCTAAAACTACTGAAGCAACACCTAAAGGACAGTGAACCTCAGCAGTCCTCCAAAGATGGAACAATATGGCTTAAAGACAACACAGTGAAACTCACTCGCACTCACTCGCACTCACTCGCACTCACTCGCACTCACTCGCACTCACTCGCACTCACTCGCACTCACTCGCACTCACTCGCACTCACTCGCACTCACTCGCACTCACACTCACTCACACTCACTCACACTCACTCACACTCACTCACACTCACTCACACTCACTCACTCTCACTCACACTCACTCACACTCACACCACATTTACTCCTGAAAGCAGAGCCGGCTGCTGTACCTTGAAGGATTTGTGGTTGATCTTTGCGGTTCCTCGGCTGAGTTTATTCAGAGCGGTGTAGGCGTCCTGCCTGTGAACCATGACGATGTAGGCACAGCCTCGGGGAGGGATCATCTGATGCATTAAAAAAAAATAAGTCAATAAAAACACGCACATTAAGTACGGAGGAATCTTTTCGCAGGGTGAGGAATTATTAATAACCATAAAAACACACTGTAGGTTTTATTTATAACTGTAACTTCACTGTGCTAACAAACTTCAGAAGTTATTTCTAATGATTACAGATAAAGGAATAAAATTAAGATGGTGACGTGTGCTCACGTTAATGGACTCGATCTGGCCGAACTCCTCCATCAGACTGCTGACATCCTGCTGCTGCGTTTTCTTATCCAGCTGACCGAGCCATAGAGTCGTGCTGCACACTGCAATGTGCAAACACACACACTTGCCTACACATTGCACAAAAATTTTGCTGCATGTTCTGGATGCGATTGCACTCCAGCATGCCTACACGTGATCTATTTAGTGCTTGAACGTACATCTGAGGAGCTTTTAAATAAATCTCTCGCACTGACCGCTGAGCGTCTCTCTCTTTATGGGCGGGAGTCCTTTATGTCTTCTCTCCGTGTCCTTCCTGTCATCTACGTGTGATCTCGGCGGACTCCTCCGGCGCTCGTGGGAGCGAGAGCGCCGATACCGCGAATGTCTGGAGTGAGAGTCGGCGCGAGGATGAAGACAAGGTGAAGAACGCCTCCTGGGTGACCTGCAGAGATTACATGGATACGGAGTGAGTTGTGGGAAGGATAAGGAAAGAGTAATTACTGATGGAGTAATATAGTCTTGATAGAGTGTTTACTTAGGGTTGAACAAACACACCAACTATTACGTCATAATGTGTTTCATTTAAAATATCTTTAACTTGCCTTGACCGGGATCTTCTGCTGTACCTGCTCTCATGCTCGTTTCTCCTGGAGTGACCAAACTCAGCCTTGATAAAAAAAAAAAAAAGAAAAAAAAAAAAAACATTTTTTCTGTTTAGCTTTTAAATGCACTCGCACTTTCAACAGGTGCTGGATGGTGAGTATATAAAGATGGCGTACATATGGTTAAAAAAAAACAAAACAATAAAAAGTAACACGGGAAAGAGCCGTGGAAACGTGTGCATGCTCGTACCGTGGGGGCTTCTGTGGTGGCGTGGGTGGTGATGTCATCAGGTCTGGTCACAGGTTGTTCAGCCTGTGTGTTATGAAGGGTGTGAAGTGAGGATCAAGAAAGATTTCCTGTCATCCTTAAATCAGAGCTACTTATAAATAAAAAGCAACTTATTCATAAAAGCTTGAGAGCTGTCATGGGCATGAGGACACAAATCTGAACACAAGTTTGTTTTTTTGTTTTTTTACTGTTTTCTTTAATGCTAGAAACAATATACCTCAAACAAATGGGGAAAAAAGAAGAAGAAGAAGAAAAAAAAAAGTGTTACCTGGTTGGAAAGCTGGCCGAGAAGGTGACCCTGAAGAGCTCGCTGCAGATCTGGTAGATTTCTGCACAAAGATAAAAGGTGTGTTTTTAAGGACGGTAACTTATTAACCTTAACCTTCCTCTGAACTCTTTACTGTCTGAAACATGTAATATCTGATAAGTTCCTGTCATTCCCTCATGTCACCTCTCAGTTCTACTAATACAGTTAATAAGACAAAATAAATGCACCAACTAGTGCTTTAAAGGTGGGGTCTCCGTTTTCTGAAGCATTTCTCAAACAATGGAGTCGGGACGACAAACAAAACAAATACAAAACTAACGTGTAGCCAATGAGCAGAAAGGGGCGTGTCTTGTCAATATGTGGCGGAGAGAGTGGGACCCATTTGGGTTAGGGGCGTGTTTGTTTTGATTTCAAATGTCAACATTGGCTTTCAAACAACAGAGACCCCACCTTTAATATAAAGGTTACTGTCCTGTCAGAGCTGCCAACCAATCAGATTGGAGAATTCAACAGCACTGTAGTACAAAGAGTTTATAAATATGACTGAAGGATTTACATGGAGGAAGCAGGAGACATTTTCACTGGCTGTGGTTCCTCAACATGTGGATCCTCATCGTAGTCGAATCGGTCCTGCAGCACCTAACCGCACACACACACACTTCCTAGTTATACGATGTTATGAATGCATAATTAACGATAGTAATAATAACCCATGTGCGAGCGTTACCTTAGAGATCGAGTTGTTCTGTTGAATAGGAGTGGTGTTAGCCGTGTTAGCCTGTGTAGCGCCGCCCTGCTGGAGAGTCTGCAGAATCTGTTGGAGCTGAACAGTACACACACACCAGGTCAGATTCACACAAGTACGCACATGAAAATAAGTGCCCCCCCTTCATATGACAGTATCATGGCATTAAGATCCATTATGTGTCTCCTATAAATAACTAAGTGAAGTTTCCTTTATTATTTAATAAACTGTTTTTTTTAATCTCTCTAAAGTAATATTGCATTCATTTTGTTTATTCTTGCAGAACATTAATAATAAATTAATATGAGTGAGCTGGCTCTAAGCGAGTGCCTGTAAATGTTCCTGTCAGATGTGATCCTGTGTGTAAGTCACTAGTGTGAACGAATAAGTGTACACTGCCTCTGAAGCTCTTGGGTTCACTTCACTCACGTTGAGCCCCTGAGCAGACTGGAGGAACTGAGCCACGGCAGTGAGAGTCATGCTGTTCTGTTGATCCTCTGGACTCCTCTGAGATGCCGGAAGTGTGGACGGTTCTGGTGTTGGCTGAACACACACTGCTTCAGCTGTAGAACCAACGGACGCACACACACACACAGCATCAGCAATATTTCTCATGAGGATTTTTGAGATGTTATATATTTCTCTCGCATTCATTTGACAAGAAGCCGTGATTTCTTCGGATCCACACTCATGACTTCGGATTCTGTCTGACAGGCAAAAACGAAAAAGAAAACTGTTACCTCGCACCGTACCACCATTCTCCATATCGGACACCGCCGGAGATGACGCCATGTCCACCAGCGGATGAATGACGTCCATACTGAAGACAGAGTTCTTCTGCCACAGGCTCAACACTCGCAGGATCTTGTCCTTTATTCAGACGAATCATCATCATAATCAAAATCATCATCATCATCATCATCATCATCAATACCTTGTGTTTTCCATTTAAAATAGAATTCGGCACCTTATCATCAGGAGGACAATTATAAAGGCTCTGAAAGGTGGCACTGATGTTCTTCAGGAACCTCGGGCCAAACACGTCTTTATCTTCTCCAAACTGATAACGTGACTGTCGGATTATAGAATCTACTACGTACAGGCCAGGAACCTTCAGCTCGGGATTACACTACACACACACACACATACACAACAATACTACTACTACTACTACTAATAATAATAATAATAGTGTGTATATTTTACAGATATGACCATTTGCTCTGGAAATGTGAAATTGCACACCTTTTTGATGAACTTCTCAATGATTTGGACAACATGTTTATACAACTAAAGAAAAAAAAAAAAAAAAACAGAATTTCAGCACTGGTTAAAGAAAAATCTTATTTTTCCAAATAATTGACAAATACAACTGTATTAAATTGTAGTAAAAAAGAAAGAAAGATAGATTTACCTTAATTGCTTTCATCCCAGCTTTGGTAATGGTCATCATCTTTGCTCGAGAGATTGGCGGCTTCATGTCCAGCAGGGACGCCATCTGAGGGGGAGAGAAACTTTCTCAGACTTCACAACTTCGATTAATAATTAGGTCGTGCTCATATACAAGTGAAGAGGGAAAGTAAACCAATAAAAAAATCCTCCAGGACTGTGGGGAGATTTTTAGGTGGAAAAGATGTGAAAAAGGAACATCAGGAGTGCAAGAGTTCATCCCTGAGTAGGTAAGTAGGACAAAATCGTCTCAGTACAAATACTGACACTTTAATAGAGTAAAGTAAAGAGCACTTTATTCATTCCCAAGAGGAAATCTGGGAAGTTTTAAATCTCTTCTCGACATCTGCAGTCAAAGTTTACTGCATTTCCTTTAATCCGTATTTCACGATGCTGCAATAAACGCCACGGCCAAACCTACAAAATAAAATCTCCCTGGAGGGGCATGAATACTCCAGGATCTGACAAATAATACAATAAATAAATAAATAAATAAAAATCTATATCAAATATTTAAAATTAAGAAATATCCAAATGTACAATTTATAATTCCAAAGATAAAAAGTATCTTTTCTGAAGATGAATAAGACCATAACCAATAAATAAATAAATAAATAAATAAATAAATAAAGATAACGCTAGTTAAAATAATAATAATAATGCTAGTTAAAAATAAACAAAAAAATGCTAGTTAAAAATGAACAAATAAATAAAAATAACGCTAATTAAAAAAACAAAAACGCTAGTAAAAAATTAAAAAAATAATGCTAGTTAAAAATAAATCAGTAAAAATAACGCTAGTTAAAAAAATAAATAAATTATGCTAATTAAATATAAATAAATAAAAACTACATTATTTCACTGGACTCTCAATATTCACTCGATATTTTCATGCATATAAAAGAACCTTAGTTTAATAAATATTTAACCTAGTTCTGGGTTGCCAGATCCTCGCCCGTTATAATACAACGCATGAAAACTGATGCACTGAATTTAATTGACGCAAAAATCTTTTCCATATAATTGATTATCGTCACATTAACCGTTTGTCCTCACACATTTATAACGGATTCGCTAAACTTGGACAATCTGGTCATTAAGAATGATTATACATCAGATATATATATTACGTCATTACTGTTCAGGAAAGTCACGAGTCTGTTTATTCACTGATACACAGTTTTATCTGTTATAAACACGATCGTGTTTTGATTTCAGAATGATTTTGACAACATTAGTGAATTAAAGACAGATTTCGATGCTAGTTAAAGACTGTATAACGATTAGTAGGGTGTATAAATAGAAGGAGCAGCCAAACACAAATAACCGCTCCATGTAAATCAAGTTAATTCTACAAACAATAAATTAAATCCGTCAAAAATTTCCACAGGTAAACAAAAACACTTGTTTGCAGAAACGTCGCTTGTTGTCGCCGCCACCATTTTGACGCATGCGCAATGCAGAGCAGGCCTCAAAGACTTAGCAAAATAACTACGCGTCAAAGTCGCAGTTAAACTAAACTACTGATTGCTACCGCCACATTGTACCGCACGTATTCACGTTCTTAAGGTAAAAGTTTAAAAACAAAAGTCTTAACATTAACAAAATAAGGCAAACTTCACGCAAAACAGCTAGCATAGCATAACAGCTAGCATAGCTTATCTGACGTTAGCATTAGCCGTAAACAACAACTTGATAAGAAATTATCTCTACCTCAGTGTTGAAAGCGTTCACCGCGTCCATGTTGTTATCTATTACAAGATAAAGCGTTTAATTTATAAAGCTGCTTTCATTATCCGTGCACGAACCCAACGTAAAGAACAACTATCCTGCCTGGAACTTCTCTCGACCTCAACGTACACGGGGTCGAGTCCAATTAGCTGCTGACACACTATGTAGGTGACCTACGTAGGGCACAAAATGATGGTTCCGACGTTACCTAGTGCACTAGAAAATGATTCGTGACCGCATTTATAGCCACGCCCATTTATTTCCGCGCAGCAGAGAAGAGGACGTCGTTTCTATAGAAACTAGTGCAACCAGGAAGTGGGCGTTAAGGTAAGAAGCGCAATCACAGCATCAAAAATAAAATAAAATAAAAAAAAAAAAATAAAAAAAACTCGTGAGATTTTATTTAAGGGACAGAGACGCGATAAGCATAATTATGTGGTTTTTACTTTATGTTCTGATGTAAATACAAAATCTGTTATTTTTAAATGATACCGAATCTCTGGTGGATTCAGTTATTAACAGCTAAATAACACAGGGATGTGATTACCTGTGAAATATTTAGTGTTATTTAATAAAAGTGTTTTAAAGCAGTAGATAATAATAATAATAACAACAACAACAACAACAACAATGACAGTAACAAAATAATATTAATAATAATAACAATAACAACAACAAAATAATATTAATAATAATAATAATAATATTAGTAATAACAACAACAACAATCATAATAGTAGTAATAATAATAGTTTTTGCTACTACTATTATTATTATTATTATTATTATTGTTGTTGTTGTTATTACTAATATTATTATTAGTAATAACAACAACAACAATAATAATAATAATAATAATAGTAGTAGCAAAAAAGAAAAGAAAAATAATAATTCTGAAAATATTTATTTGTACAGAGCTAAAAAAATGTTTTTGTTATATTGTAATAAATTAATTCCATAAAAAAAAAATGCAGTGGTTTTGAGAATTTTTTTTAATGAATAAATCTATAAATAATCATGATTAACTATTTTCTTCTTCTTCTTCTTCTTCTTCTTCTTATTATTATTATTATTATTACTATATTTTGCAGTTAAATCACAGCACTGTAGTAACTTCTTAATAACTGAGTTATCTAATAATATGAATTATTATATTATTTGTCTCAACTAACTCAGTTGCAAATTTCAGAATTTTCTGAAATGTCTGTCACAAAATATTTCAGAACTCATTAGAACATATAACATATTCATCTATAGTCGTCTAAACTATAGACGAGTTCCCATTAATTCAAGACATTTGTTAAAGCCAATTATTTAGACCTGCTATAATTCAAAGTATTCACATTTCCCATGAAGTCTGTTTTTTTCTACAGCACTTCTTTAAAAGATTTTTTTTGTTGTTCTCATATATGTATTTCACTAAATGTAAAAGTGTCTAAGTTTAAATAAAGAGTTGTGGAATAATCAGGATCAGGTGAAAATTTTCCTTTAGCCTTGTCCAGGTCTGTAATGAAGCCCCTGAATGCTGGAGCGTCTCAGTCTGAGTCTCTCTCACTGCTCCACCGACGCCTCCGGGTGGCCGAGGGACAGGGGGCGGAGCTAGCAAAGAGACTGGGGGTCTCTGGAGATGAGCCAGGGGCAGAGTTCATGGACATCTTGCAATCCAAGGCTCTGGGGGCAAGAATGTGTCGTCTCGAGAGTCTCTTACATGCACTGAAGCTGAGCGTCTTCCGCATTGAGACAACGAGAGACCTGACCTCGTCCCATACAGGTAAACAAACAGAGGGATAGATAGATAGATAGATAGATAGATAGATTAGATAGATAGATAGATAGATAGATAGATAGATAGATAGATAGATTAGATAGATAGATAGATAGATAGATAGATAGATAGATAGATAGATAGATAAGAGCTCCAAAGTCAGTTGTATTGTATATTGAATATTTACGGTTCCAGATGTCTGTTTGTGTATTTGTTGTATTGTGTGTGTGTGTGTATTAGCTCATCTGCAAGAGCAGCTCACGGCTCTTCAGGAGCAGTCTGAGGAGGAGCAGCACTCCTCACAGAGGGAGGTGATACGTCTGAGGGATCAGCTGCAGCAGGAGCGAGAGGAGGCACAGAGGGAGACGCAGAGGCTGCGGGAACAGCTGCACATCTCCTACCGCTCTCAGGCACTCAGGCTCATCTGCTGTGGTTCTAGATTTAGCTCTGCACACAACACATTATTTGGATCCCGGCTTCTAGAGAATACAGCAATTTGTCTTATGTCTCCTTCCCCTAGAATACCATCACCAAATAAACCTCTTCTACAGTTTTTTCTTTTTTTTTATCTTCTAGAGAATTTTCCTCAAGTTTCATGTTCACAAGTGATCTTCTTCTAGATCATCCAGTCAATCTAGAATATTTATCTATACAATAGTGTCATTATATTCGAGTACATTTCCTCTAATCTCCTAGATGACCACTACTGACCTTCTAGAGAGTTACATCTTCTATATAATACGTACAACAACTGCAGAATAAATAGGTTCTTCAGGTTCAGTACTCAGTCTAGAAGCATCTTGCAGAGGACATTCATACAGCAGGCGTTTCTTCTGTAGTGGTCTTCCAGAGCAATTCCACTATACATAGCACAGATCAGCTAGAGTAGATCTTCTATATAAATACATTGTCTCCAGAGTGAACTCTACAATATATCCCCTAAATCGTGCTTCATGTAGATCACCAGTCTTGGATAAGAAATGTACAATATTACATTCTAGAGTCATTCTGGTGTATCTTTATCAAACTCTGCTGCTTCTAGACCACATCACAGTCCTGTCTAGAAAAGTGTTGTGTACCACACATGTCTATTTTCTTAAAATAGCCATTCCAATTCAGCTGCTGCTTCTAGATCACCTCTCCAGCACAATTCTTGTAATAAGTCTTTTCAATACAGCAATTCTACCAAGAAAACAATTGTATGTTGGGTAACATTAGAGTACAGTTCCTTTACAGTATTTCCTCTATAATATATTTCCTCTAGAATTTATATCCACTAAAAGGTGCTCATTCTTCTCCTAATGCTCCCCCTGTTAAGTTTCTAGAGAATTTTCCTCAAGTTTCATGTTCACAAGTGATCTTCTTCTAGATCATTCAGTCAATCTAAAATATTTATCTATACAATAGAGTGTCATTATATTCGAGTACATTTCCTCTAATCTCCTAGATGACCGCTACTGACCTTCTAGAGAGTTACATCTTCTATATAATACGTAGAACTCCAGAATAAATAGGTTTTTCAGGTTCAGTACTCAATCTAGATGCGACTTTCATACAGCAAGCGTTTCTTCTGTAGTGTTCTTCCAGAGCAATTCCACAATACATAGCACAGATCAGCTAGAGTAGATTTTCTATATAAATACATCGTCTCCAGAGTGAACTCTACAATATATCCCCTAAATCGTGCTTCATCTAGATCACCAACTACAGTATTTCCTCTATACTATATTTCCTCTAGAATTTATATCCACTAAAAGGTGCTCATTCTTCTCCTAATGCTCCCCCTGTTAAGTTTGCTCATGTTAGAGTTCTTCCTTTTCTCTAACCATGATGTACACGCTGATGTACAAATTCTGGATTCTAGAGTGTCAGTTCTGGATCCTTATAACAAATAATCTCTACAATTGATCCAGATGGATGCCAGCGTAGCAGCAGACGAACTAAGGAAGGTCAAAGGTCAGCTGAGCCGGAAACTCTATCAGGTCAGAGAACACCGCAGAGGATACTGGAAGTTACAGAGAACTTGCTAATCCATGGGCGTCAACCTCTGACCTCTCACCTTTCCACAGATGAAGGAGGAGCTGGCGCAGGAGACAGCGGCCCGTCTGGAGGCCGAGCAATCCCATGATGCTCTGCTGCAGAGACTGAAGGAGATGGAAGGGGAGGTAGAGAGAGTGAAAGAACAGGCCAGGGAAAGATTTGGAAAAGATGGCTGTAGGTCTGTCATTATCTTTTTCTATACATTTTTAAAACTGACATTAGTGACCACCTTCAGGTGAAGCTTCTTCAAACCGAAAGCCACGCCCTCAATGCTGACAGACAGGAGGCGAGGGCGGAGCTAGAAGAGAAGGCAGAGCTTATAGAGAGATTGCAGGAAGAGTGTCAGAACCTGAGGCAACAGTTAGGTGAGCAGCAAAGGATTTTGGGAAATGAAGTTTTCTGTAAGTGTTCAGTGTATGAAATGAGTGTGTGTGTGTGTGTGTGTGTATGTTTGCTGGTCAGAGGAGAAGGACATTTTTACATCAGATCTGAGCACTGAGTTAAAGGTAAGAATAAGGGAATGGATTGGATACAAGCTGTGTGTTTAGAAATATAGCATCCATTGAGAGAGTGTGTGTGTGTGTGTGTGTGTGTGTGTGTGTGTAGATTGTGAAGATAACTCTGCAGAAGCAGCAAAAGGAAAACAGTACAGTCATTAGGGGCAGAGAAGAATTGAGGGCAGCTACAGATAAAGTTCAGGTACGCACGCACACACACACGCACAGACACACACACAAACACTTTTATCACATTTGCCTGACGGATTATAGATAAAATTGTACTCATCAACACAAATCGATCTATCCATCGAACCCTCCCCCTCTCCTTTCTTTCTGTTTCTCTTCTTCTCAGGCACTGAATGATCAGTTAGAGGCTCAGTGCTCTGATCTGAGTTCAGCTCTTCGCTCACTCACTGAGGAGAAAGCACAGCTGCAAGCCAGTCTAAAGGTAAGGTCTTTGATTAACCTGTGATTTATAAGCTGAGATTACAGCAGCGGCCTGGTTTCCAAGGCAACAGGAAAGAGTCTCAGTGTCTCAGTCTAAGTGGCAGCAGCAGGGCAGAAAACAACACAGTGATAAGGAGCATAGAGACAGGCAACAGGTGACATTGTGACAGGTGACAGGTCAAAAAAATATAGACAAAGTAGCGGCAAAAGCGGCACAGTGACTGGAGGGTGACAGAATAGTGACGGGTGACATGGTGACAAATGGGTTGCAAATGGCAGAGTAGCAGAGTAACATGGCAACAAACAGCATAGTAAAAGGGAGAAATTGTTGACACGACAAAGACATAGTACATAGACGTGGTAACGGAGTGACTTGTTGACAAATGACTTGGTAACAGGTCGACATAATGACAAATGACTTTGTAACAGGGCAACATGGTGACAAATGACTTGGGAACAGGTCGACATAATGACAAATGACTTGGTAACAGGGCAACATGGTGACAAATGACTTGGTAACAGGTGGACGTAATGACAAATGACTTGGGAACAGGTCGACATAATGACAAATGACTTGGGAACAGGTGGACGTAATGACAAATGACTTGGTAACAGGGCAACATGGTGACAAATGACTTGGTAACAGGTGGATGTAATGACAAATGACTTGGGAACAGGTGGACGTAATGACAAATGACTTGGGAACAGGTCGACATAATGACAAATGACTTGGGAACAGGTCGACATAATGACAAATGACTTGGGAACAGGTCGACATAATGACAAATGACTTGGGAACAGGTGGACGTAATGACAAATGACTTGGTAACAGGGCAACATGGTGACAAATGACTTGGTAACAGGTGGATGTAATGACAAATGACTTGGGAACAGGTGGACGTAATGACAAATGACTTGGGAACAGGTCGACATAATGACAAATGACTTGGGAACAGGTCGACATAATGACAAATGACTTGGGAACAGGTCGACATAATGACAAATGACTTGGGAACAGGTCGACATAATGACAAATGACTTGGGAACAGGTGGACGTAATGACAAATGACTTGGTAACAGGGCAACATGGTGACAAATGACTTGGGAACAGGTGGACGTAATGACAAATGACTTGGTAACAGGTCGACATAATGACAAATGACTTGGGAACAGGTCGACATAATGACAAATGACTTGGGAACAGGTCGACATAATGACAAATGACTTGGTAACAGGGTGACATGGAGACAAATCACCAGGTAATCGGGCAACATGATGACAAACAGCATGGTTACATGGTGACATGGTGACGAACAACATGGTTACATGGCGACATGATGACAAACAGCATGGTTACATGGCGACATGATGACGAACAACATGGTTACATGGCGACATGATGACGAACAACATGGTTACATGGTGACATGATGACGAACAACATGGTTACATGGTGACATGATGACGAACAACATGGTTACATGGCGACATGATGACGAACAACATGGTTACATGGCGACATGATGACGAACAACATGGTTACATGGTGACATGGTGACATGATGACGAACAACATGGTTACATGGTGACATGATGACAAACAGTATGGTTACATGGTGACATGATGACGAACAGCATGGTTACATGGCGACATGATGACAAACAGCATGGTTACATGGCGACATGGTGACAAATGACCAGATATAATTGTGACATGCTGACAAACATCAAAGCAACAGGGAAGGTAATAACACTGTAACAGTGTGACATATTGACAAACAACCAAGCCACAATGTAAAAAGGCTACATGGTGATACTCAATGGAGCATTATAACAACAAGGTAACTCAGTGACCAGACACAGGGTGATAGGCCAAGAAGTTACACAGTGACACGGGTCAGAACAATGACAATCAAATGGACAAACAATCAGTTTAAAGCTAACTTGCTATTTAAGCAAACTGTCACTTGCTAAAATGTTGTAAGGATAATTAATAAACTATAAATTAGTTTGAGAGGGTAATTATAAACACGCTTGTGTTTCAGACAGAGCAGGAGCGCACTGCACAGCTTCTGAAGGATGTGGACCTGCAGTTAGACACAGCCAAGAGGAACATGCAGTGTGAAGTGCAGCAGGCTCTAGCAGATAGAAGCAAGCTAAACAAAGAATTGTGAGTTCACTAATACCCAATGTTCAGGTTTTATTCAAAAGTCGTACTACGGCTCGCTACAACATGTCTGCCTGAAACTTCCTGGAATTATTTAAAACCTTGAGATTGTTGATAAATGTACAATTCCAGGGGTTTCCTGTTCGTACCACAGATACAATACTAACTGACATGGTGCATCTTTTTCCCATTTTAACCAGCCGGGTGCTTTCTTTTCCGCTAGCTGCCGATCACATGGTTTCCTTTCTTCTACCGAATCTGGTGCTGTCATTTCTTCTAGCAACCACTTAGGTGTTCTGTTCACTTAGGTGTTCTGTTCCCAAAGTGGCCAATTAAGCACTTTCTTCTCTGTTCCTAATCAGCTGCTGCAGTTTCCTGCATCATTTTTTTTTATTATTATTATTTTATTTCTTGACACCTTCCAACCAATCAGGTGAAAAGGTGCCTTTCCCTATAGTGGGTAATCAGCTGTGTTTCTTGTTTCCCAGTAACTAATAAGGTGCTATATTTTACTTTCGTAGCCAATCAGCTGTGTTCCATTTCCCTAGTGGCCAATAAGGTTTTTTCTTGCCTTCTAGCAGCCAATCAGGTGATTTCTGATCCCATGCGTTTTCCAATAGCTGCTAATCAGGTTCCTTTTTCTTCTGATCAATAAGATTCTTAATTATTTCTCAGCAGCCAATCATATAGATCACTTATCCCAATCAGGTGCTTTATTAACCCACTAACAGTGAAACACTGAAGGCCGATCATATCAAACTACAGCAGAGCTCAGCTGCAGCCTTAGACGCAGCTGTCAATCATCAGGAGCTGCTGGAACGAACCATCAAGCGTTTGAGGGAGGAGCTGAGCAACGTAATGAAAGAGGGAGAGACCACGCAGAAAGAAAGGGAGGAGGTAAATGACGTCAGAGTTATTCCGTGTACTGGGTGAAAACACACACACACACACACACACACACAAAATGACAGACCTATGCTATTGCACTGTTGTAGGTGTGTGCAGAGCTAGAATATGTGAGGAAAAACAACAAAAGTCTGCAGGAGCAACTCAAACAGGTACACACACACACACACACACAGTACTTTCTTAAACTGACAGATAGACAACATTACATTTTCCTTATGTATCTGTCTGTCTCAGGTGCAGGAGGAGTTAAAGGTGAAGGAACGCCAGATGTGTGTGCTGGTTTCCGAGACAGAATACGTTCAGCGAGAGAACCTGAGGCTGAAAGATCAGCAACACAACACACACATGGTAAGAGAGACTACTGATGGAGAGAGAGCGAGAGAGAGAGAGAGAGAGAGAGAGAGAGAGAGAATTCAGCTGTGTGTTGTGTGTGTATCGATTTCACAGAGGAACACTGAGACTCTGCAAACTGAACTGGGAGAGATACTGGATGTGATGAACACACTTGGGAGTCAAAGGTGTGTGTGTGTGTGTGTGTGTGTGTGTGTGTGTGTGTGTGTGTGCTCTTAACACCAATGATTCGTCTGCTGTTTGCCCTCTTGTTTTTGTAAGGTGCAAAAACTGTGTTTTCTGTGTGTGTGTGTGTGTGTGTGTGTGTTTGTGTGTGTGTGTGTGTGTGTGTGTGTGTGTTTGTGTGTGTGTGTGTGTGTGTGTGTGTGTGTGTGTGTGTGTGTGTGTGTGTGTGTGTGTGTGTGTGTGTGTGTGTGTGTGTGTGTGTGTGTGTGTGTGTGGGGTTGCTTACATTACCAGAGAGGTGGAACTTCACAGGGCAAAACAAGAGATTAATCAATTGACCAAGCAAGTCAATGAACTCCGGAGAGCAAAGCATCATGGGAGGAAGTCATCTCAGAGGGAGGTGTATGAGGTACCTAACACACACATCTCTCTCACTTATCCCTTTTCCTCTTCTCCACTCTCTCATTTCCTCATCTCCTCACTTCCCTTCTTTTTCTCTCTCTCTCTCTATCCCTTTCTCTTTCCACTAGCTGATGAAAGCTCTCGATGAAGCGTCGTCTAGGTCACGTGACCTCTCGCAAACCAATCGGGAACTTCGGGATAAAGTGCGTGAGCTGGAGAACCTTGTGTGTGATCAGAACACTCGAATTAAAGCACGGACGGATCAGTTGAAGCAGAGAAACAAGAATGAACTGGACAACTCAGCTTGGGAGAGGGTGACACACACACACACACACACACACTTGTTATTTCTTAGCTAAGTGTACAAATTCAGCAGTGGCAAAAGTGTGTGTGTGTGTGTGTGTGTGTGTGTTTTGTCAGACTCATTCCCTGGAGCAGCTGCGTATTGACGTTGCGTCTCTGCAGGCCGAACTCTTCGATCTCTCCTCCAGCCAGCAGAAGGAGGTGCAGGCAGAGCGACACCTCACACACACACTGCAGGAGAAATGCGAGGTGTGTTGTTAGTCTGTCTGGCTTCTGTGTCCCAAATTGTGTTGTGTAGTTTGTGGTGAATCTACCTGCTGTGGATTATGTTTCCTTTCTACCAGGATGAATTCTGTCTCTGATGTGTTGTCTGCCAATCATGAGTGATTAGTTCTGTGTGTGTGTGTGTGTGTGTGTGTAGATGTTGGAGGATTGTGTAGTGAAGCTGAAAGAGGACAGAGATGAAGTTGAACAAAAGATGAAGCAGGTCAGCCTTGAGTCCCAGCAGGTAAGGAAACCACCAAGAGGCCGTGTGGTCTCAGTGGGAGGGGCGTGATCGATCTCGCCTGTCAATCACAGCGACACTAGCCAATGGGTGTCTGAGAGCTCATGTATATGGAAGAGGGTGGAGTGAGCTGATTATCCATCTGATCTGGACTCATGTTTATCTGTAATAAGTAAGATATGAAGTACTAGTTAACTAGTTAGTAAGCTAGTCTCGAATTATACTAAAATATTAAATCTTTACCATATTAACGAGTTCCCATAACTGTAAATCTGTTCATTATTCGCTTTAGATTAAAATATGTGAGTGTCCTACGTATAACCCTGAGATATGAACGCTAAACTGTCAGAGCCGCTGTTGTAAGAAACGAACCAACACCTTCATAGCAGAAAATTCAAGTGAAACCGAGTGATTATATAACGGTTATAACATAGGTGATGTTTTGCAGAAAACTCTAAACTGATAAACGTTCGATGTTCTTTAAGACATAATCATTTACTCAAAAGTCCTAAAACAAGTTGATGTTTGCTCGCAGATTTCTGAGAACTTGCAGGAGGCTCACAGCTGGTTCAGATCCAAATTCAACAGCTTGGAAAGTGGATTGGGACACAGCCGGGCGCCACTACAAGAGGAAACTCGGCACTTTGGGAACTGTGAAGGGAACGAGGCTTCACCTGCACAGGATACAAGTGAGGTAAAGCAACTCTGATCTCGAGTGTGTAAGGATGCAGTTCCCTGTGAAAGTGATACGGTGATAGTGTGTGTGTGTGTGTGTTCAGGTGGTGTGTGTGGCCGAGCCAGAGCTGGAACGCTGGGCTACTACACTACAGCGCTGGGAGATGAAGAAAGAGCTGGACCGCACAGCTACAGGCTACAAAGCTGCAGCAAGAACACATTTGCTGACATAACACACACACACACACACACACACACACACACACACTCAGCACAGGAACACAAGACACCTCAGGATCTTATATTTATTGACACTTTTGTAGTAAATTAAATCATTGAGTGTTTTTATTCACATTATAACGTATGTGATCATGTGTGTAAGTGTCTTTCCAGCAAAACGAGTTCAGTTTGACTTCACACTGATTTAGTTAGAACTATGCAGCTGCTAGTCATCCACTTGACTGTGAGGTAACTTCCTACTATTTCTATTTCCGTGTTGTCTTTAACTAGAGAATGTGCCTAAATCCCGAATAAACTGTTTATACATGACTCATCACTGCTGTACTTTGAGCTGATTTGTTTGGGAAAGTCTGGCAGAGGAATAAAACACTTAAGGATGTGCTGTTCAAGGAAACTTTAGGTGACATGACCCAGAGTGAAGCAGAGATGAAGACTCCTTTCCATTGAAGATCTCGGCATGATTCTGAGCAGCACCTGACATCCCAGTGGTTACTATAGAAACGGGAATGCGCATTAAGATAAACTCGTCATACCAGATGCTCTAGAAAATTTGTGTTTTTAATACCACATTTTATATATTTGTGGTTTTTATTATTATTATTATTATTATTATTATTATTATTATTACTTATTCTTATATTATTACAACATTTCTTCTTATTGTTGTTGTTACTTATTCTTACATTATTGCAACTTTTATTATTGTTGTTGTTTTTTTGTTATAATTATTAGTAGTATTTATATTATTGCAGTAGTTATTATTATTGTTGTTGTTATTATTATTATTACTTATTCTTACATTATTACAACATTTATTATTGTTAGTAGTAGTAGCAGTATTTATATTATTACAATATTTATTATTATTGTTGTTTTGTTGTTGCTATTATTAGTATTTATATTATTGCAATTTTT
>NC_083474.1:1965563-1983063 GCF_030014155.1 Tachysurus vachellii
AATATAGGATCAGCTTTCCAGCGCTGGAGAGAACTGAAGGAGCAGGAAGTTGGTCACATATTCACAGATTGGAGTTTCCTGAGTCAATAACTCCTGAGCTAAACACTGTTACTACACAAATAACACCTCTTTTCTATCGTAGTAATGTAGAGACGCAGCTACAACCGTGTTTTGTGTAGTAACAGTGTTTAGATCAGGAGTTATTGACTCGGGAAACTCCAATCTGTGAATATGTGACCAACTTTACTTAAGACGCCGAGGCGCTTTTTTCCTTCTCGATAGGTGAGTAACGTTGGTTTTGTTTTGTTACACAGAACTAATATATGTCTTTGTCCTTTACATGATTATGTTTGTGTGTCATTTTTGCTTGTTTGTTTATCTACAATCGTATTGTTCTTCACTTCAGCTGTGATAAAGACACATTTCTTTCCATTAGTTGCCTGGGTTATGGATGTATGTGTGGGTGGAGCTATCAATACAGGGGTGGGACTCGTTTGGGTTAGGGGCGTGTTTGTTTTGGTGATTTTAAATGTCAACATTGGCTTTCAAACAACAGAGACCGCACCTCTAAAGTCTTTTTGGGGCTGATCTTAATGAACTTCATCACTGATTTCCTTTTGTTTCTTCACTCACAAACACTAAGAAAAACTTTATTAGCAAGAAAGAGAAAGTTAACACGTGACACAATACATTTTTATTGTATTTTTCATCATTTCATTTCCCCATAATAATAATAATAATAATAATAATAATAATAGTACAAATGGTTCATGCAGCAGACGCTGAAACAATTTACACGCACAAGCAGTTGATGACGTGTAAACGTGGCGGCTCCTTTAAGAGAACGCACCGGTGACGTTTTCAGCAGATTCCGTCGGCGACGGTGTGCGCGAGGCGGAACGGCTCACGAGCGCACCGTGGGTTAAAAGTGAACCTCTATAGAATCAGGAATGACACGGACGTGGCACGCGCACATTCCGCACCACGCCCAGGCGACGGTGCAGCGTCCACGTCAGCGCGAGCTCGCGGTAAGTCGTGACATCTGATCCAGGGTCTGTTTTTAATCCGCCTGATTTCTTGCTCACCGTCTGTGGATCCCTTGTCACACGTGTGTGTATACGTGTGTGTACGTGTTTAATGTTTAAATACACGTTTTACACTCTACATGCCAACGCATCACAGCGCGAGACGTGCTGAAGCCACGCCCACTGCCACTGTTGACGAATGAAGATGGAGCAACAACAAGGTAAATATTTATCACTTTCTGTAGTGTGCACTATCTAGGGTGCTTTTGTGCTCTTGTATTTATTTATTTTATTTAATATTTATTAATTTATTTTATATTGATTTTATATTTATTTATTTATTGTATATTTATTTATTGTATATTTATGTATTTATTTTGTATGTATTTAATTATTTTACATTTATTCATCTTTATTGATTTGTTTCTTTCTTTATTTTATTTTTTATATTTATTTATTTGTTTGTTGTTTATTTAATTTATATGTATTAATTAATTAATTAATTAATTAAATATTTATTTAATATTTTTTTGTTATTTTTTATTTACTGTATATTAATTAATTAATCAATTAATTTAATGTTTATTTATTTAATATTTATTTGTTATTTTTTATTTACTGTATATTAATTGATTAATTAATTAATTAATTAATTAAATGTTTTAGTTTTATTTATTTATTTATTTGTTTGTTTGTCTGTTTGTTAGTTACAGTAAAAAGTCTGTATAGTTTAAAGGCCCTTAATGTAGAGCACTCAAAAGGGCATATAGAATTTATTGCAAAATACACCATGGTTTATTTACAGTAATGCAACAGGAGTGCAACAGGAGTGCAACAGGAGTGCAACAGGAGTGCTTTCTCCTCATCACTCTGTCAAGTGCCCTATTGTACTATTACAACACAGTGGGCTTTATTTAAAGGAGTGGTGCACTGGCTGAAAGTGCGCACTATGTAGTGGATGTGTATTAGGGACACTCAGTGACATGTCAGGTGT
This sequence comes from Tachysurus vachellii, assembly GCF_030014155.1. Lineage (NCBI taxonomy): Eukaryota > Metazoa > Chordata > Actinopteri > Siluriformes > Bagridae > Tachysurus > Tachysurus vachellii. The sequence continues at coordinate 1,967,583 of NC_083474.1, forward strand.
GTGTGTGTGTGTGTGTAGTCTATACACGGGCGCTGTGTGTAGTGTACTCTCTCTACCTGTTGTCAGTGTGGATGATGCTGACTCCACAGTGCGGCTTTGTTTTGCCTTCATTTAGATGACATAAGCAGTGTGTTAAGGACACAGAGACTGTTTTGGGTTCGGCAGCACTATGAACTTGTGTTTGTTTACTGACTGTGTGCAGTGACAGAAGACGAAAGTAGTGAGACGTTAATTAGAGCAGTGTTTTATGTGTTTCTGTAGAGTACATCGGTGTAACCACACACTGCTTAACCTGTTGACCTTTGACCCTAAGCAGATATGGAGATGATGACCCCGCTGATGGAGGAGGTGGGAGGAGAAGAGAACTCGGATGAGGAGATCAGCAATGAGCAACAATCACACGGCATCACGTGAGTGTGAAACAATCACTGTACACATTACATCACACTACACACTGCTGTATACACTGAACACTGTACACTACACACTGCTGTATACACTGTACACTACACACTGCTGTATACACTGAACACTGTACACATTACATCACACTACACACTGCTGTATACACTGAACACTGTATACATTACATTACACTACACACTGCTGTATACACTGAACACTCTACACTACACACTGCTGTATACACTGAACACTGTACACATTACATTACACTACACACTGCTGTATACACTGAACACTGTACACATTACACTACACTACACACTGCTGTATACACTGAACACTGTACACTACACACTGCTGTATACACTGAACACTCTACACTACACACTGCTGTATACACTGAACACTGTACACATTACATTACACTACACACTGCTGTATACACTGAACACTGTACACATTACACTACACTACACACTGCTGTATACACTGAACACTGTACACTACACACTGCTGTATACACTGAACACTGTACACATTACATCACACTGCTGTATACACTGAACACTGTACACATTACATCACACTACACACTGCTGTATACACTGAACACTGTACACTACACACTGCTGTATACACTGTACACTACACACTGCTGTATACACTGAACACTGTACACATTACATCACACTACACACTGCTGTATACACTGAACACTGTATACATTACATTACACTACACACTGCTGTATACACTGTACACATTACATTACACTACACACTGCTGTATACACTGAACACTCTACACTACACACTGCTGTATACACTGAACACTGTACACATCACATTACACTACACACTGCTGTATACACTGAACACTGTACACATTACACTACACTACACACTGCTGTATACACTGAACACTGTACACTACACACTGCTGTATACACTGAACACTGTACACATTACATCACACTGCTGTATACACTGAACACTGTACACATTACATCACACTACACACTGCTGTATACACTGAACACTGTACACATTACACTACACTACACACTGCTGTATACACTGAACACTGTACACATTACACTACACTACACACTGCTGTATACACTGAACACTGTACACATTACATTACACTACACACTGCTGTATACACTGTACACTACACACTGCTGTATACACTGAACACTGTACACATTACATCACACTACACACTGCTGTATACACTGAACACTGTACACATTACACTACACTACACACTGCTGTATACACTGAACACTGTACACATTACACTACACTACACACTGCTGTATACACTGAACACTGTACACATTACATCACACTACACACTGCTGTATACACTGAACACTGTACACATTACATCACACTACACACTGCTGTATACACTGAACACTGTACACATTACACTACACTACACACTGCTGTATACACTGAACACTGTACACATTACATCACACTACACACTGCTGTATACACTGAACACTGTACACATTACACTACACTACACACTGCTGTATACACTGAACACTGTACACATTACACTACACTACACACCGCTGTATACATTGAACACTGTTCACTACACACTGCTGTATACACTGAACATTGTACACTACACATTATACTGCAACAAACACTGTATACACACCCTGCATTGTACACTACACACCATACACTATACATTACACTGTACACTACATACCCTGCATTGTACACTACACACTGTACACTACCCACCATACACTACATACTATGCGATACACCATACACATTACACTGTATACAGTGTGCATTAAACACTGTGCACAATATAATGTACACTATACTCTGTACTGTGCACACTACAGACCACACACTATACACTACACACTCATGACAATGTGTACACGTTTTGATCAGATTTCTTTGGTGAATAGCACAAACAAATAAAACAGCTTTGTCGTCCCAATAGTTATGGGGGCTATTTAATACTCTTCCTTTACACACATTCTCACACTTGTCTCAGTCCACAGTGTAGAGATAAGTGCTACATGTTGTCTTGAACACCTAAAAACCTGATGCATTACACGTTTAGTTGGACAGGAAGTTAGACATGTTGTGAAACAGAACACTTTCCTATTTCTCCATCTGAAGAACTTCTGCGAATACAATGAATCCTCTGTGTTACAACCTGTACTGACTTGTCCTTCAACCGTCAGTGCATCATGTCAATCTTGCGTAAAAGGCGACACTATACACTATGATACACACTATACACGATGCACTGTGCACTCGCACAGCCTGACTGTTAATTATGTTTAAATGATGGGACGCAATTTTATGCACTGAAAAAACAACTGAAGGGTGTAAACTCCCCTTTCCTCCTGTAGAGGGCAGAAATGAGATAAATCTGAGTAAAATTCCATCAATATGAATCTTGTTATTTCTAATGCGCTCTCTCTCTCTCTCTCTCGCTCTCTTCCATCCCTCAGTTTCACTCAGACCTTACTTCATCTGTTAAAGGGGAACATCGGCACAGGGCTGCTCGGATTGCCGCTGGCACTGAGGAACGCCGGGATACTGGTGATTGACGTCTGTTGGTTAGAGCTGACCAGAGATCAGCCTTTTTAATTCAATAAGCAATAGACCATAAGGAACAGCCACTGATCGGGGATCAGTTTTAGTAGGCTCTGTTTATTTCAACCAATCAGATTACTTTTAACATAAAGGCAGGTCAGATTATATCTTTAATGAAACAGAATAACTGCTGTTTGGGCTTTGTATTGTGTTATTTCATCAGATTGCAGTGTTTTTATTTCTTTTGTCCAGCTAATTAACTACAGAATATCTGATTAGAGTCCAAATATTATATGTGGATATTCTCTCTCTATCTCTCTGTCTCTCTCTCTCTTTCTCTTTCCTTCTCTCTCTCTCTCTCTTTCCTTCTCTCTCTCTCTCTCTCTATCCCTCTCTCTCTCTTTCCTTCTATCTCTCTCTCCTCTCTCTTTCTCTCTCTCTCTCTTTCTCTCCTCTCTTTCTCTCCTCTCTCTCTCTATCTCTCTCTCTCTCTCTCTCTCTCTCTTTCCTTCTCTCTCTCTCTCTCTCTCTTTCCTTCTCTCTCTCTCTCTCTCTCTCTCCTCTCTCTTTCTCTCTCTCTCTCTTTCTCTCCTCTCTCTCTCTCTCTCTCTCTCTCTCCTCTCTCTTCATAGTTGGGCCCAGTGTGTTTGGTGCTGATGGGAGTGGTGTGTGTTCATTGCATGCACATCTTAGTGAACTGCAGCCATCAGCTAAGCGAGAGGTGAGAGTGTGCGTGTGTGTGTGTGTGTGTGCGTGTGTGTGTGTTACACACTTAATACACAACCAGGTATTTCTTACAGTATGCCCATTTCTTTCTCTCCCAATTTCTCAGATTAAAGAAGTCACCTCTTAGTTATAGTGAGACAGTTGCAGTTGCCATGGAGACAGGCTCCTCCCACTGCCTGAGGAGAGGTGCCAATTTTGGCAGGTAAAGCATCCGATCATGCTTTATGTTATATTTTGTAGCTACACTATTTTGATCTAAAGCTGCTCAGACATGGGTTTCTTTTGCTTTTCCAGACTGTTGGTGAACTTCTTCCTGGTTTTGACCCAGCTGGGATTCTGCAGCGTGTACTTCGTCTTCCTGGCAGAGAACATCAAACAGGTCCACGTCGTCTTCCAGTCATCTGTCAAAAGTTGTCTGGTGAAATAGCTGCAGATTTATTAAGTGCACTTGTTGAGTGTGTGTCATCTGCCCTTCTGATGTGTGTGTAGGTGGTAGAGGGTCACTACATGAACTCCTCCTCATCATCATCACAAGAGGTGTTAACTTTTTACTCCAACAGCTCAGAAGGGGGCGGAGCTCCTGTTGTTTCTACAGCGCCGGGGCTGGACAAACGAGTGTATATGCTCCTTCTTCTTCCTTTCCTCATCCTTCTCACCTTCATCAGGGAGCTGAGCAACATGGCACCTTTGTGTGCTGTGGCTAACCTCGCCATGGCTGCCAGCCTCACGCTCATCTACACCTACATTCTTAATGTGAGTGTGTGTCCAGGTTTGAATATGTAGAATCGTGTGTGTGTGTGTGTGTGTGTGCATTGTATTTCTATGTCTGGAAATTTTGAAAATATAAAATAAGTATAGTTAACATAATGTGTGTGTGTGTAGGATGTTGGTGACCCTAGGAAGCTTCCATACATCTCCACATGGAATAAGTTCCCCTTCTTTTTTGGAACTGCTATCTTTGCTTTTGAAGGGATCGGAGTGGTAAGTGTGTGTGTTTGTGTGTGTGTGTGTGTATGTATGAGAGAGAGAGAGAGAGAGAGAGAGAGAGAGAGAGAATTATTACCTGTCAGTTGAGATGGGTCTGTCAAGGACCATCGCCTCTCTCTAGATAAGGACCATTTTAGAGCCCTTTAATGATTTCCATTGTTTATCTCAGTATAATGTTTATCCACGAGCTCCACCACAAGGCCCATAATTTAGCTCTATCACAGAGACTTATCACAGAGTTCTCATGACCAATCACTTAGCTCAGTAAAAGGCCTATCACAAAGCTGCATTGTGATCCTAGTATTTACTGCAAAACAGGGCCTGATGTGGAGCTCTACCATGGGGACCATCATTTCATCTTTGTATGAGGCCTATCACAGAGCTCCACCAGAAGGCCCATCATTTAGATCTTTGTAAGGCCTGTCATGGAGCTCTGTCATAGGCCCTTCATTTAGCTCTATATAAGGAGCTACACTACAAGCCCAACATAAGGCCTATCATGAGCTTCTCAACAAGCACCATCATTTAGTTCAATGTAATTTCTACCATGAAGCTCCACCACAAGGCTTATCATCAAATTCACGCCACGCCAAACCTCAGTATAACTGCAGTCATGTCCATACAATATGGCTGAAATGTGTGTGTGTGTTTGCATGCAGGTTCTTCCTGTAGAGAATCAGATGCGGGAGCCAAAGCGCTTCCCCTGCGCCCTTGATGTCTCCATGGGCATCGTCATTGTCCTCTATGTTTCCTTGGCGACCCTCGGCTACCTCCGCTTTGGTGACGACATCAAAGGAAGCATCACGCTCAACCTACCGCATGACTCCTGGTAACTACAGATATTGTACTACATCAAAATTCAGGAGTCAGTCTAGAAGACCAGAGGACACTTTTACAGAGTCATCAATATTTAAACCGACATAACAAATGCAGATTAAATATGCTAATACATGCATGAGCTAGGTTCATCAAAGCTTCTTCGTATAATTAAGGGTTCTTGGCTTCTTAAATAAGATCCAACTGGAACCTTCTCTCAGTATGTGTGTGTGTGTGTTTATATTGAATTTAAATGTCCTCTGTTGCAGGTCTAATCTCCTGGTGAAGTTGCTCTACTCTTTCGGAGTTTTCGTGACGTTTGCCGTTCAGTTCTTCGTCGCAGCGGAGATCGTGGTACCTGCCGTGTGTGAGCGTGTTTCAGAAAGATGGAGACGGCACACTGACCTCTGTACACGAGCACTGCTGACCTGCGTTACCTGTGAGTGCAACACACACACATACACAATCTTTAACCTCGGTAGGTTAAGCAGATGGACATATTTTGTCTCTTTTAGGCTAAAAAACAGATTATTTAATTTTGTATACTCACACACACACACACACACACACACACACACACACACACACATACCCACACACACACACACAGAGTGAGGGACTGTCCCTTCATTTCATTTCCCTATGAGACCCTTTACCATGAGACATATGACAATTCAGAGTGAAGCCTGATGCAGAACTTCCCCATTTAGCCTTAATCATAAGATCTATTGTGGAGTTTCTCTGCACAACTGTTGTTTATCTCAAAGGTTGAGCTTTAATTTATCTCAGAACCCTCCACGGAGCTCCACCGTGATGCTTCTTATATAATTCAGACTGAGGCTTGTTCCAGAGCTTTACCCTGAGGCCTGATACAGCGCTCTATCATGAGGCCCTTCACAGAATTCCTCCATGAGGCTTATTATAGAATACAGAATGAGCTCTAATTCGGAGCTCAACCCTGAGGCATGTTACCTAATGAGACCTGTGAGAGAGCTCAACCTTGAGGCCCAGCAGTGTTCAGTTAAGAATTAGATCCATCACAGAGCTCCACCATGAGGCCCATCATTTATTTCAGAATGTTATCAAATTCAGAATGAGGTTTAATCCGTCCTGAACCCACCTGAGGCGTCATCCAGCCTTGTGGTGAGACCTTTTGTGGAATTCCAGTTTAGTGGGAATGTTTCAGAATGAAGTCGCTGCTTGTCTCCACCATGAGGCCTATAACCTGTTTCAGAGCTCCACAGTGAGACTCATCATTTCACCTTGTGATGCGACTCTTATTAGAGCTCTAGCATTGGTCATGTGGGCCATCATACCATAGTGAATGATGTTAATAAATAGCTCAGGATTTAGCCTTGTGACCTTGCAGATCTCCATCAGGAAGCCCATCATTTATTTCAGTATTAAACCTGTCACTGAGCTCTACCATTAGACTCATCATCACTATTATATAACTCAGAATGAGGCCTATGACGGAGCTCATTACGTAACTCAGAACGAGGGCAGTTACGGAGCCCTTTCTTATTATTAGACCGTCATGTATGAGAATGAGTGTCAGAATGAGTTCTCTCCCAGAGCTCCACCGTGAGGCCCATTATGTGTGTATAATGAGGAGTTCTAACCTTGGCCTACAATGTTCTTCTCTCATGATAGACTCATACAGTAATAGTAATGAACACAGGGTTTCAGCACAAGACTTTTTTTTTAGATACAGTATGCTCTGTTGTGGAGCTCCACCGTGAGGCCCGTGTTTTAGATCAGAATAAGGATTATCACAGAGCTCCACAATCATTTCTTTTATTTTTAGAAAGAGTCTGTCTTTCTTTTCTTTCTCTGTCTCTCTCTATCTCTTTCTCTGTCTGTCTCTCTCTCTCTCTCTCTCTCTCTCTCTCTCTCTCTCTCTCTCTCTCTCTCTCTTTCCTCTCTCTCTCTCTCTTTCCTCTCTTTCTTTTCTCTCTCTCTTTCCTCTCTCTCTCTTTTCTCTCCCTCCTCCCCCCTCTCTCCCTCCCTCTCTCTCTCTTTTCTCTCTCTCTCTGTCTCTCTCTCTCTGTCTTTCCCCCTCCCCCCTCCCCCTCCTCCCCCTTTCTCTCCCTCCCTCTCTCCCTCTCTCTCTCCCTCTGTCTCTCTCTCCCTCTGTCTCTCCCTCCCTCTCTCTCTCTCTCTCTCTCTCTCTCTCTCTCTCTCTGTCTCTCTCTCTCCCCCTCCCCCTCCCCCCCTCTCTCTCTTTCCTCTCTCTCTTTTCTCTCTCTCTCTCTCTCTCTCTCTCTTTTCTCTCTCTCTCTCTCTGTCTCTCTCTCTCTCTCTCTTTCCCCCTCCCCCCCTCCCTCCTCCCCCTTTCTCTCCCTCCCTCTCTCCCTCTCTCTCCCTCTCTGTCTCTCTCTCCCTCTGTCTCTCCCTCCCTCTCTCTCTCTCCCTCTCTCTCTCTCTCTCTCCCCCTCCCCCTCCCCCCCCTCTCTCCCCCCTTTCTCTCTCTCCCTCTCTCTCCCTCTCTGTCTCTCTCTCCCTCTGTCTCTCTCTCTCTCCCTCTCTCTCTCTCTCCCTCTCTCTCTCTCTCCCTCTCTCAGAGTGAGCTTGTGATGAACTTTATCAGTTGATTGAACTCTGGATTAAAATATTTGGAGAGTTTTATGTTTCTGAGACTTTTAAGACTTTTCACACTTCATCCTAAATGAGGATATAAAAGATGATCGTTCTGGTTTCTGTTTGCAGAAAATCATTAGCAGCACGACAGTTAGCAGCAAAACCCAGGAAGTGAAAGGTTTTCAGGGGTGTGTGAGTGTGTGTGTGTGTGCGTGTGTGTTTGTGTGTTCTTGAATAACCTGAATTAGATGACAGAGAGAGGATGATGTGTGGCGATTTTGGGCATAAAATGTTCACCTTCCTAGCATACAGCGCTGGCTAATGAGGAAGTCAGGGTTAGCCGTGTCAGACCGGCTGCAGCAAGTTAAATCACAGAGCAGACCGAGGTCACCGGAGGGCAAGACGATGGCACGGAATGCACAAGTTAACGGGGAAAATAAAATGATGGGGTTGTTTTCGAGGAGTCACAGTTCACCCTAGAGGAAAGTGTAGCGATGGAGAGCGCTGGTAAACACCGTCCACACTGACAGCGCAGGGTCACTCAGCGACCCGGTAAATGTGCCTGCACAGTGTGGGATAACAAAATCACAACACTGTCTCATTTTTTGGGTAGAATTTCCTGACATAAGGTCCTGTTTTGTTCTGGTGTAAACATTTACACATTCAAGCTAACAGCTAAACATTATCTTTTTGAATCAGGACTTTAACACAGACATTAACGTCAAATCAGTTTTATGATGTTAAAGGATGTTTTTAATGTTTGCAAATATTGGCATAGTAAAAAAAAAACACACAGATATCCTCAGGGTGGCAGCAGCAGACAAGCACTCTGTGTGTGTGTGTGTGTGTGTGTGTGTCAGTGTAAGTGTAAGTGTAAAAGGAAGAAGAGACCTGACACTTGTAGTCTCATAAATTAAACATCTCTCTCTTTCTGTCTCTGTCTATGCCCAGCACACACACACACACACACACACACACACACACACACACACACACACACACGCTTTACAGAGACACACACACACGCTTTACAGAAAGGCTTACTAATACTTTTGCAACATTTATTAAAACTAAAATCGCTGCTGATGAAGAAGCCAAAATAACCAGATGTTAAAGCTGTGTAGCTGTAAAGTCACACAGAATAGCAATGCAGTGGTTACTCTTAATACCAGTGTTAATACCAGTGTTAATACCAGTGATAATACTATTACTAATGTTACTACTCTAACTATTACTATTAATACAACTATAACTACTGCTTCTACTGTTGCTTCTACTATTATTACTACCATTACTACTATTCACACTGCTATTACTTGTTATTACTGTTATACTACTGTTACTACCAGAGCTACGACTACTTCTATTACTATTAATACTGATACTATTACTATTACTAATACTATTACAGGTACAGCAATTACAGCCGCTACTACTGCTTTTACTAACAGTACTATTACTGCTTCTATTACTTCTACTATTATGACTCATACTGTTACTAATACTGTTATTACCTGTTATTACAACTGTCACTATTACAGGTTTTGCAATTACTACTACTGCTGACACTACTATCTCTACTACTACTACATCTCTCTCTCTCTCTCTCTCTCTCTCTCTCTCTCTCTCTCTCTCTCTCTCTCTCTCTCTCTCTCTCTCTCTATTTTGAGTAACTTTTGAGTCATATCTTTAAACCCATCACTGGATTACAGACGACACAACGGGATACGCTTCGGCTCCGTAGCCGTAAAAGTACGAACGCACGGAACGAGGACACCGAGACGATTAGCATCAAACGCAACAAACCGAAATCTCAAAGTTAACGTTGCGTCAAATGAAACCCTGCTAGCGGCAGCGGATCCCTAAATCTATCCTGAAATCCCCGACACTTACCGAAGTGATACTGCAGTTATACCCGAGAGCTTCGGGTGAGGCGAAGAAATCTGTTTACTTAGATATTAAATAGATAATTTCATAATTTAAAAAAGTGATAGACTTTTTTTTAGGTATCTTATAAGTTTTATATATATATATATATATATACATAAAATATGTAGTGCATTTGTTCATAACAATTTATATCAACTCTTTGATGGAGATGAAGTTAATACAGATGTCTTAAAAAACACTAGAACTGAGCATGAGCCCTTGTTTTTGCTTTAGAAAGCATCTTTTCCTAATTGCCCCAGCTCCCCTGTCTGTGAAGTGCTTTCTAAAGCCCTGAGGGGATTTTGATGTCAGTATTACGGTGGACTGAAGTGGTCAGATACTGTATGGGGACTGGAGCCTGAGGGAGAATGTCTGCTTTGTCTGGATTACAGCTACGCGTCTGCTGTTTGGTGTTGAGTCGTGCGAATCCTCGAGGGAGAGGGAGAGAGAGAGAGAGTCAGAGGGGGGAGAGAGAGAGAGGGAGAGATACAGAGAGAGAGAGTCAGAGAGGGAGAGAGACAGACAGACAGGGATACAGAGAGAGAGAGACAGACAGACAGACAGACAGACAGAGATAGAGAGACAGACAGACAGACAAAGACAGACAGAGATACAGAGAGAGAGAGAGACAAAGATGCAGAGAGAGAGAGAGAAAGAGTGAGAGAGAGAGAGAGAGAGAGAGAGAGAGAGAGACAGACAGACAGGGATACAGAGAGAGACAGAGAGGGAGAGAGAGAGATACAGAGACAGAGAGACAGACAGACAGAGATACAGAGAGAGAGGGAGAGAGAGAGAGACAGAGAGAGGGAGAGAGAGACAGAGAGAGACAGAGAGAGAGAGAGAGAGAGGGAGAGAGAGACGGACAGAGAGAGACAGAGATACAGAGAGACAGACAGAGATACAGAGAGAGAGAGAGACAGAGATACAGAGACAGACAGACAGACAGACAGACAGACAGAGAGGGAGAGAGAGACGGACAGAGAGAGACAGAGATACAGTGACAGAGAGACAGACAGACATACAGAGATACAGATATATATATATATATATATGAGAGAGAGAGAGATACAGAGAGAGAGACTGACAGAGAGAGACAGAGATGCAGAGAGACAGAGAGAGAGAGAGAGAGAGAGAGAGAGAGAGAGAGAGATACAGAGACAGAGAGACAGACAGACATACAGAGATACAGATATATATATGAGAGAGAGAGATACAGAGAGAGAGACTGACAGAGAGAGACAGAGGTACAGAGAGACAGAGATACAGAGAGAGAGACTGACAGAGAGAGACAGAGGTACAGAGAGACAGAGATACAGAGAGACAGAGAGACAGAGAGAGAGAGAGAGGCTTCACTTCAGTTTACCTCAAACACACTGTAGCCAAAAATCTGATCTAAAGTTTGCTTCACATCCACATGATCATATCTGTTTTGTACAAAATGGAGGCTGTTTATAAAAGGAACACCTTTGGTGCGGATGATGATGTGACACCGTAAAACCGAGCCACAGAAAAACAAGTTGTTCATCTTGGATTTGGGCTGATGGCTTCTCAGCGTCACAGGGAGTCACAGCACACCGCTCCTAGCTCCTCCCACCTCAGTCACATGACTGGCTATAGATGACATAGGAACATGTCCATTGACACACATCTTCCCATCATTCTCTGACAGATGTGAATCACCATATCACACAGCTCTACATAATATACATGATGTTCGAACTCCTCAGAAAGTGCTCTGAAGTTCGCTTAGATGTTCTTGAAGGAAAGTATCGCGATCATCTTTTGGAATGTTGTCCAAAATGTTAATTTCCCTTTCTCTCTGCAGGCGCCGTGGCTGTTCTCGTCCCTCGTTTGGATCTGGTGATCTCATTTGTAGGCGCGGTGAGTAGCTCCGCCCTGGCGCTTGTCTTCCCGCCCCTGGTGGAGCTGATCGCTTGCTCCGCTCGTCCGTCGTCGCTGCTTTTCCTGAAGGACCTGTCCATCGCTCTGATCGGATTCCTCGGCTTCCTCACCGGAACCTACGTCACGGTGGGCGAGATTCTGTACCCGTCTCCATGACGACGATCATTGCAGTGATAACTGTGGTACTGAATTGTGTGGGACACTTTCTCACACATGCACAAACGCACACGCGCGCACACACACACACACACACACACTCCTGGACAAAAAAATGACACGGGTCGACACTTTTTTATAACTTTTGTAAATGAGTTTTTCATTCCAGCTGCACACACTGCCGTCCCTCACCGCACGCGCGTGTGTGTGTGTGTGTGTGTGTGTGTGTAAGAGAGAATTAAGACCATTGATGTGCACCATGGTGTTACAGTACATTCCTCCTGTGTTGTGTGTGTGTGTGTGTGTGTGTTCTAAACACTCCTATACACTGTACTGTATATAACATTTGATTAAACAGATTTGTTATTAATAAATTCCTCACTTTAACCACCATTTCTGATTTGTTTACTTTGAAACGTGCGACTTTTGAGTGTTTACGTATATATTTAACAATCCGTATTACCTGCAACCTTCTAGAAACATTCCTCTATGGTGAAATGTTGATATTTGGGGTTTGTTTAGAGTTATCATCAATTTCAACCCGATATTTATGCTCGGTGGTAAAAGCATGCGGTTTGGGGGACTTCACGTGTCTCAGAGGAAGAACGTGTCTTCCGTATGAGGTTCGTCCTCTGTGTTTGGTAGCATTTATTCTGTGATTGTGGTTGGTGGTAAACTACAACTTTCTTCATTGAAGGGTCAGTGGTGTCTCAAGTCGTTAGGGTTGTTGATAGGGGTGTACCGATCCGATATTTTGGATCGGTATCGGCGCCGATCCAAGCATTTTGAGTGGATCGGGTATCGGTGGTGCGTAACGGATCCTAATCCGATACCCATGGTCAGAGGCGTCGGAACCATTATATGTTTGTGTTACAGAACCCACCCACTTTTTATGACCAATAATATTGGACCCACCTACTTTTACCGTCTCTATTCAGCACATGTATCTTTTTTTATATTACTTTTCAGAGCGCCGCCAGTCGTATCCATTCTGCTTGAGGAATGCCCTAATAAATTTAACTCCATTCCGAGTTTTACCTACAGCATTGACCACGCTCCTGCTTCCTGAAATCCATGGGCGTCGGAACCGTTATATGTGTGTGGGACAGGACACGCCCACTTTTTATTTGCTATTGGTGGTTTATTAATGAACAGCAAACATCATAGATTATTGCTTAAACATATAAGAAAAATACACTTATATATTAAATTGCATTAATATTATTAATATCATTATATATTATTTACATTATATGTAAATAAATATAATAATTTTTATAGGAAATATGTTGCACAACCGCCTGCGACAGACGGACAAGTTTAGCAGGCGCCCTTTCCATTTACCTCAGCGTTAAATATGTCGCTCATTTGGGTGCAAGGTTTATGCAATGTGTAATAAATTTTGTGTTGTGTTTCAAGAGTTCTAATATAAGATTCACTTTAAAATATTGTCTTTTCTTCAGAAAATAATTTAATTTAATAATTGCAGTATATATGGTGGGGGGGCACGGTGTCTTAGTGGTTAGCACGTTCGCCTCACACCTCCAGGGTTGGGGGTTCGATTCCCGCCTCCACCTTGTGTGTGTGGAGTTTGCATGTTCTCCCTGTGCCTCGGGGGTTTCCTCCGGGTACTCCGGTTTCCTCCCCAGGTCCAAAGACATGCATGGTAGGTTGATTGGCATCTCTGGAAAATTGTCCGTACTGTGTGAGTACGTGAGTGAATGAGAGTGTGTGTGTGTGTGTGCCCTGTGATGGGTTGGCACTCCGTCCAGGGTGTATCCTGCCTTGATGCCCAATGACGCCTGAGCTCCGCGTGACCTGAGATAGTTCGGATAAGCTGTAGAAAATGAGTGAGTGAGTGAGTGAGTATATATGGTTTAGATTCTTATACCACTAACTGTTAAAAGTACTGTTTGCTGCTGCATTATTGCTTTTTTAAGGTTTCCTTTGTTTTCATTTATCATCCAGTAATATGGACATTTTTGTATTTCTTTACCAGAAACAAATAAATCTTAATAACTAATCGAGTTGTTTACATTCTTTAGTTTTAAAGGTAGAAAAGAACACAGATATCGGACCGGTATCGGTATCGGTCGATACTGGCAAACGCCGGTATCGGAATCGGATCGGAAGACAAAAAGTGGTATCGGTACATCAGTAGTTGTTGATCAACCTATCAGGTTCAAGCCCCAGCACTGACAAGCTGCCACCGTTAGGCCCTTAAGCAAGGCCCTTAACCTTCACTGCTCCAGTGATGCTGTATTGTGACTGACCCTGTGCTGTAACTTAGATGTGACAAAATAAAGACTTTATCTTCTATTCTACACACAATACCCCATAATGATAATTGAAGCCTGAAATCTGCCATTTGAGGAAAATGTTCATTGTAGAATCACATTTACAGCTTGGAGTTCTGGACATTTTACACCAAACTGACATATTCAGGTTTCTCCACAGATGGTGAACAGGGAGGGGTTCGAGCGTGGTGATTCATCCCTGAGCCTCTTTAAATTCATGAGGCGTTGTCTGATATCGTGTACAGGTTTGTTTCTGTGTCTCTGATTTGATCCTACCTTCAGTTGGGACCAGCGTCTCCATCCCTGCTGATGGTAAACACTGTTATACTGCGATGCTACCAGCACCGAGCCTCACACACGCTCTCCCGGCTCAAGGTTACCTTTCTAGCACGGTTTATGAATTTTCCTTCATAATCTTTTTTTTTAAAAACAAAACATTTTTTGACTGGAGCTACGCGCACAGGAACAAACCTGTCAGGAACAAACCAGCGCACAGGAACAAACCTGCCAGCCAATCAGAGACGAGTGTTTTCTTTGGGAGTGAAATAAAATTTTAATAAAATCCTTTAATTGAACCGTTGCTGTGATTCACTTTCTGTTTACGTGCACACAAAATCTTTAATGAGATCGCTCCAAACAAATTGAAGCACCAAACACACACACACACACACACACACAGGTGTGTTTCCACAATGTTGTCATTCACAGAATGCCTCTCATTCAAGCATTCTCTCGATCGTTCTTTCCATTTTCTCTTATCTTTATCTCTTCTCCATATCTGTTTCACCTTTCTTTCTTTCTTTCTTTCTTTCTTTCTTTCTTTCTTTCTTTCTTTCTTTCTCTCTCCCCCTCTCTATCTCTCTTTTTCTCTCTCTCCCCTCCCTCTCTCTCCCCTCCCTCCCTCTCTCTCTCTCTCTCTCTCTCTCTCTCCTTTTGGCTCATTAGCTTGGCCATGCTTGTATTCTCCTCATGCATGCACTTTCCACACATCACTGTTCCCCTGACAGCTGGCACGCAAGGAAGAGAGAGAGAGAGAGAGAGAGAGAGAGAGAGAGAGAGAGAGAGAATAAAAATATATTTAAAAAGATGACAACG